>NW_025813695.1:300000-600000 GCF_021917145.1 Hypomesus transpacificus | reverse complement strand
ATATTCCATGAGCTGTTCTCCTTGACTGTGAGCCTCAACAGCGGTGCAGTCCCGAATGTGCTTCAACATATCATCAACCAAACACAGAAAAGCAGTGAGAGCAACTTCAGTGTTGCGCTTGGCGTGCCGTATGGGGCTAGGAGCTTTTCTCAAGATATTTTGACTTTGTCTTCTTCCTTTTTTACCCGACTGTATATTAATTTAGTTTAAAATTGTTTTATTTAATGAAATATCAATCTTATTTGGGTAATATAAACCTATTTATAGGCTAAGAAAAACTTACAAGAACGCCTCACTAAGAATCAGCCTAACATACTTGGAACATAAGCAGAAGGAAAGAGCAGGTGCAGAATTTTTTACTACAGGGAATTATCTCTGAATCACTCTCAGAGCCAGTATCAGATTAACTTTCAAGAGACCAGGAGACGTCACTCTGTGAACCTGCTCCTTCATCAGACTTGGCCTCATCAAGACTAGGGGTGTCACGATACCAAAAATTCAGTAGTCGGTGCCAATACCATTAAAATAACACGATTCTCGATGCCAATTTCGATACCATGGTAAAAAAAAAGAGGATTGTCTAAGATTCCATGTAGGCTACTTGAACCATGAACTTCTTTACAATATTTGAAAAATAGCTAAATGTCCTACAAAGACATACAAAACATGTGCAATAGAGCATAGCACACCATAATAAAGTGCAATTAAGCCATTCAGCTAACAAGATGAACATGACATGAGTTTACCTTCTAAGCTTTGGGCTAACGTTAAAACTACAGCTAACCTAAACTATGTACATAAGCCATTGTAACACACGTGCCCACCATCTCAAACATCATGTAACGTGTATTTTAGTATGACAGATTAAACAAACAGAAAAAGAGCATTCTTTGGATGTATTCAGAATTTCGCCGCGACTTCAACGAACATGGATTTATTTTGTATGATGCCAGATGTTAGCATCGGTGCTGCGCCTCTTCTGGAACTGAATCAGAACTTGCCTTGAATTCCTTTAACAAATCCAGATGACGATCTTTCAGGTGCTTAGCTAAATTGGAAGTATTCCCCCTTGGTCTGAAGACTGCGGTAGCATTTTTTGCATAATGGCTTCTGCGGATTAATTATAACGCCACGGTCATCTGCCTCAAACGCAAACTACTTTTTTTGCCTTTCTTGTCAACAAGTCGAAGCGGGGCGATCGCTAAAGCAGCAGTTGTTATCTTGTTTTTCTTAATGTAAACATCGACTGGAACACTCCTGAAGGCGCAGCACCGATGCTAACATCTGGCATCGGCGCTCACGGTACTTAAAAAAAATGGGCATCGTCGGTGTTTTGTTATTTTAGCATCGGAAGGTACCGTAAGTATTGGTTCTCGTGACATCCCTAATCAAGACTCCAAAGCATGGCCAAAACCTCAGTGGAAGTAGTTCTACTTTTTAAAATAAATATACTCCAGGTGTGCAAGGTATTGACTCCAATTATCTTTTATTGAAGTAATAAGTCTTCAGGTTCACTTACTTTTTCGTCCAGCACTGTGAATGTTGAATGGGTGTGTTTAGTAAAGACATGGAAAATGTGTATTGTTTGTAATCATGCTGTTATCAGCTTAAGCACGCTGTGTTTGTTTATTGTTGTGTGTGATGAGGATCAGATCACATTTGTATGGCAAATTACTGTAGAAAATCTGTTAATTCCAAGGGGTTCACATACCTTATTTTGCCACTGTACCTAGTTTGTCTGAGCTGCATAGAGGCACTTTCCCTGTGGCCAAGTGGCATCTTGTCAAAAACTTGATCTCCGGTGTAAGGGACGGCATTCCTGATTAACTCTACAATCATAATACCCTTGTGATTAAGACTGTACTTAAAAAAAAAAAATGAAAAAAAAGAACTGCTGTTAAAAGACCAAAAAACTACATTTATAAACATAAATGTATTCAACAACCAGCAATCACTTTCACTGTAACATCACACCTTTTTTGCTTTACAATATTTCTCTTTTTTGCAGATGAGAACAATTGTGGTTTGTCCAGTCAAGTGCTGAAGCATGCATTTGTTTCAATGAATATCAAGAAAAGTGGATTTCACAGGTAAATATAGCTTGATTTAAACAGTATCTACTTGTGGTAGATTTGAATTATCTACCTTGATTTCTCCATGGTTTGTTTCAGCAAGAAAAAAAAAGACATTTAATTAAGAGAATGGTCTTACTCTAACATGTCAGCTAAATTATGTTAGAATATTCACTCACAGGGCCCTAGCCAGGGTAAAAAATGTGTGAGGTCTCAAAATATCAATCAGATAGCAACCAGCGAGGCACACGTGCTTTATAAATGCAACACATATGTCAACAGTGAGGAAGCATTTCAAAGTGTCTGTGAAAGATGCAAAAATTAACGTGGTCAAGTAAGTTTTACGTTTAGGACAGTCAGTGTCCTCTTGTCTTGTTGACTTTACTACACCTTCACTCAGGCTTTAGCACTGCATGCATCAGTCTTTATTTACAACCAGCCGCCTAGCCAATGCAAATGTTTTTTGAGAACATTTGCAAGAACTAGTCTTTTCTGTGCATACAGAGTATGTTACATTATTTCAGCAGTCATAGGCCTAATATAGGATAAATTCAAGGAAGGGGACTCAAAAATTACCACATAAAAGTATTTTGTTTTACAAATGTATTTATTTTAAGTTATATTGTGCTTTCGACCGAAACAAAGTGCTAACCCTAACCTAACCCTATATTTCGGAGCAGGTTAATGTAATAGTCTAATAACTAATGTAATATTGCACATATTTTTGTCCTATTTCCCCTAAAGGAAGTTAGGCTACTTAATGACACCTTACAATCATAAAGTATGTTTTAAATGGCATAAATGCTGCCAATTAATAATTGACGTAACAACTTATTGTAAATGGTCAGTAACCTAGCCTATCGATTAAGGTAGGCCACTCGGAAGCATGTACACTGTCTGCTTCATTTGATCTTGATAGGCTAAGCATTCTGTCGCAAATAATAACAATATACCCACTATTTATTAATTAAAACTACTTCAGCATAATATTGCACCTAGAATACAGACCTGAGCAAGGGCAGCAATCGCTATCGAATCGACATGTGCAATTTCGCTAGCAGGGGAAGAATAGCCTACAAACAACTAAAATCACCAGTTAACTTAATTTAAATTAGCAAGAACCATAGACTAATACAATAACAGACTTAAATTAACTGACAACATAAGTTATACGACTTAGCTCTACAGTTCTCAAGGCGTCTCATTCACACACGCAATCTCAACTGTGCTGTGAAGCGTTTGTCCGTGCTATCCTTCGATACGCTTTCTAACAATCACTGCTGATAGACAAATGTTATACAGCCCTATTTCTGATACTGTGACCGCAGAAATGTAGCCGTGGCGGGCCGCCACGGAAAAGTCAACATAGCGGAAACACTGGTGTCTGCTGGAATGTAAACATTTTAAATGAGTCAGATGGCTGAGCGGTGAGGCAGTCGGGCTAGTAATCAGAAGGTTGCCGGATCAATTCCCCGCCGTGCCAAATGACGTTGTATCCTTGGGCAAGGCACTTCACCCTACTTGCCTCGGGGGGAATGTCCCTGTACTTACTGTAAGTTGCTCTGGATAAGAGCATCTGCTAAATGTAAATGTGATGTAAATACATATTTAGACATTTTATTTTATTTTTCTTTGAATGGCAAGACAAAAAGAAAAAGCACATTTTGGCTATTCATGCAATGGCAAAAAATTTACAAAAACCGTGTTCGGTATTCGGTCTTTGGCCAAGTGTTTCATTTTGTTCAGCTTTGGACAATCATTTTCATTTCGGTGCATCCTACATTTACATGTATTCATTTAGCAGACGCTTTTATCCAAAGCGACTTCCAAGACAGAGCTTTACAAAGTGCATAGGTCACTGATAAAAGCAACAAGATAGCCCCAAAGCATTGCGGGTAGCCAAAACAAGAAGCACACATTGTGAACAACCAAAAAATAAGAACCAAAGGGAAAAACCATAAGAGCATGTAGTTAAGTAAGTTACAATTAAACAACATGAATCTCTAAGTGCAAGTGTACCTGTAGAAAAGCAAGCAACAGTAAAATAAAAATAGAAGATTAACTAAAATAGAATACAACAGTTTAAATCAGCTACCACTAACCAACAAGAGCAACAGTCTCTAAGCAAGAGTCATTGTGATCCTTGAGGAAACTAGCATTGGGTTCAGCAAACCATTCCTAAGTTCCGTTGTACTCCCGGAACAAGTGCGTCTTGAGCCTTCTCTTGAAGATGGAGAGACAGTCTGTGTCTCTGATGGAGGTGGGGAGTTGATTCCACCACTGGGGGGCCAGGCAGGAGAAGAGCTTGTGTTGGGACCGGGCGGTCTTGAGCGGTGGGACCACCAGGCGGTTGTCTGAAGAAGACCGTAGGTGGCGGGTGGGGGTGTAATCATCCTTATTATAAGCATCCTTATCATAAATGCACCCGACTCCAGTAAGTATTGTTGATTTAGCTAAATTAGCTATTTAGTTAGCTAGCTAGCATTACTGTGCTTCTCTTAATGGATACATATCAAGCCATCCAATTTACACTCATTCACAGACCCAAAAGCCTTTGACAAAAAAAATTCTGACTGGCCCGGCAATTACTTATTAAGATACTTTGCATAAGGTAGGCTATATAGGAAACAAGTCAAACCTAAGAATGTTTGCTCAGCATCGTAACTCCGCCACAATCCATATATGTCTGTGACAAAGGGCTCTGTCACGGGCCTGACTAACAAATAGAAAAACCCACACCTACCATCGCAAGTTAATCTCCGTGGGTGCACACTCAAGAGTCCCCCCCCCCCCCCCCCCCCCCCAAAAAAAACAGGACACACATTTTTTTTTTTTCCACAGTTTGATTTCACACATTGTAATTAATACAAACCTGTAACAGTTTTTAAGCATCTTAACCGTGTAATTATGTTCAGTGTAACAGTGTTCAACATTGCTATCAAATAATTTTTCAAAAATTGTCTGTCTGTAAAAATGGGTTTTAAAACATGACCAACTCCGTGAAGAAAAAAACCTAAAGGTTTGTTGTGCAAAAATGACACCTTTAATCCTCACATATTTTCAGTGACTGGTGTGGGCCTGCTACATGCTGCAGATCTTCTCAAATATGGGTTGCAGGTTTGAGATTGAGACTCGATGTCAAATTTTCGATGTCCAGCTTTGATCTGTATTTTGTCTTGATTGAGGCCACAGCAGAAAAACATATCTCACATGTGGCAAAAGGAAGAAGTATGGCCAGGGCTCTCCTACCTAGCAGTGGGTAAACTTTTCTCCATTCCAATTCAAAATGCAGCCAGTATCTTTGACTGAATCTGAAGCCTCATTCACTGCGTTTACATGATGGTATCAATTTGATTCTAACTTTATTCGGATAATGCGAATTTTTGGGGCAACTGGTATTATCCGAATATATATGGCAGTGAATAAACCGAATCATTGGCGGAAAGCATGTCATATCCCAGTACGATACGTGGCGCTGTTTTCATTACAACTAGTGGTGATACAGCCCTTTCCGCTTGACCTCTTCACCACTACCAACAACAACAACATCAACATTTCGAGAAAGACTGCGAACGGAGAGCAAGGTGAAGCTACGTCTCTCTACTTTCGTGCATGATGACAAAAGCAGGACCGGAATGCTATTGCCGCTATTTGCTCGCGTTGTTTGTTTGGTTTTGCCGGGCCGGCTCCCGGCAGCGACAACTTATTGTCTTTTTCGACTTCCAGGTCACAACCTGGGAGGGAGGGTGGCGGGATCTCAGAGTCCAGTTCATGCGATGTCCACATTTTCAACCGACTCGGATCGATTTATCTTGGGGTGTCGATCGGGGTGTCGATCGGACCGCAATTATTCGAACAAAGTTGTTAACAAGAAACGGATCATTCTATTTCAGTCCAAATAAGCCAGTAATTCAAATCCATATAAACGCAGTGATTGTTGAATCATAGGTGACATCAATGAACTGTTCGTACTCCGATGTACTGAAGTCGGCAGGTGGTGTTGCACTGAAGGCGTCACGGATCCTGTTATATTCTTTGGGATTCTGCATCAGGAAATATTTCTGGAAGTGTTTCTGAAGGGCAGAGATGTGTGCTTCCATGCATGGGATCACTGTGTTCTGCAGTTTGTTCTCTTCAATGAGTAATTTCAGGTTCTCAAATTAGTCCACATTTCCATCTTTCACTCGCTGCAGCCACATCTCAAGTTTTCTGGTGAATGATGTGATTCGCTTATGTATTAAAATGGCAGTGCCTCCAGATTTGCTATTAAAATTGGAATGAAAAATGTATCTAACCCAAGGATTTCAAAGTCTCAAATGATCATCTATGCGTAGATATGTCTCCTGCGGAAAGACAACTTTTGAGCGTTTAATTTGCCCTCCTAAGCCGCGCATGTTCCAGGTAACTACTTTAAGAAGATGCCCATTTAAACCGCCTGGTGTATATTATCATTGTGCATATTAGCATTTGTCATTTGTAATACCCCAGGAATCTGTCAATGAGAAAGGTGCCCAGCCCTGCCATAAGTATTGGACCATGGTGTAGTGGGGAGGGGAAGAACAGGGAGCAAGAAAAAGAAAAAAAACTACAACAAAAAATAACAACAAAAAGACAGGGCATCATACCATCACCACCCAAAATCCCAGCATTCCAACTGAAAACGTAGCACAAACGTCTGATGCTCGTCAGCAGAGGGCAGCGAGCAGCCATAGTACACGTACATACAACCAATTGTTGGTTTGTTCATGTAGTGTTATCTGCTCCTAATATTGTATTGATGTTACACCCTAGGCCAGCCATCCCCAATTAGCGGCCCGCGGGCCAGATACGGCCCGCAAGAGCCAAATGTCTGGCCCACGCTGACAGCTTTAACTGTATTCATGCTTTTAATGTAAACTATCCAGAAAAATCTGACCAGCGCAAACAAAAAATTGCAAGCATGTTAACATCATACAAGCACTCGGTTTTAACTATGTGTAAGACCGCCCGGTCCCAGCACAAGCTCTTCTCCTGCCTGGCACCCCAGTGGTGGAATCAACTCCCCACCTCCATCAGAGACACGGACTGTCTCTCCACCTTCAAGAGAAGGCTCAAGACGCACTTGTTCCGGGAGTACAATGGTACTTTGGAATGGTTTGCTGAACCCAACGCTAGTTTCCTCAAGGATCACAATGACTCTTGCTTAGACTGTTGCTCTTGTTGGTTAGTGGTAGCTGATTTAAACTGTTGTATTCTATTTTAGTTAAACCTATTTTTATTGCTTTCCTACAGGTACACCTGCACTTAGAGATTAATGTTGTGTAATTTTAACTTGTTTAACTACATGCTCTTATGGTTTCTTCCCTTTAGCACTATTTTTTGGTTGTTCACAATATATACTTCTTGTTTTTGACTACCCGCAATGCTGTTGGGCTATCTTGTTGTTATTATCAGTGACCTATGCACTTTGTAAAGTTCTCTCTTGGAAGTCGCTTTGGATAAAAGCGTCTGCTAAATGAATAAATGTAATGTAAATGTGTAAAACAACATCTGCACAAGATTGCGCAACAGCTTCCTCGTTACACGTTTCTTGGAAGCTTGCAAGAGCTAAGAAGCTATTCGCAAATGCCAAGTTACTTAATGCAATCGGCATGGCTGCCTACGTTTTAAACCAAGAAAAAAATAAAAAATAAAACTGTTCCGCTGCAAGTTCCGCTGTTGGCTTACACGGCAACCAAAAGAGTCAATGTTTTAGCGGAGGAGTGTTTTCCCAGTCTACTCACCGATTTGAGGAAAACAGAAGCATTTTCACTAGCAGTAGACTATTCCTGTGACCGAACCGACATGGAACAGCTGTCTGTTGTGTTTGCTGGAATTTTAGTCTGCTGACTGTTTGCACAGAATATGCTCCAGGGGCATTTCATAATTAAATAGTCGGTTTTGGACACATTTTGTTTCAAGAGTACATTTTTCTCTTGTGTGACTCCCAACACCACTACTAATAATTATAAAATCATAATAGAAGTAATATCCATGCATAAAACTGTAGCCCAAAAAAATAACATGTTGGCCCTTGGCTAAGCATGCCTGGCCAAATTTGGCCCTTTCTAAATCTAATTGGGGAACCCTGCCCTAGGCAGTGAAGCCACCCAATAAACTGAGACTATGCACCCTTGCACTCGGAACAGGAGCCTCAAAATTATATGATATCTAGTTTGTGGAAACAAAACGTCCAAAAGTCCAGGAAATTACATTTGAAAAAACTAGAGAGGATACTATTTCTGGGGAAATTGTAGGGTGTGCTTGCTTGCGTCGGTTGCAGATGGGTCCATTTAATAAACAAGCTGAACCCCCTTTGAAACAAGCTACTAGTATTCTAACAACGTTGTCACCGGCAGTATTTTACAGTCGAAATTGCGATTCTAACAGTACCATCTGCTGACTGAAAATATGCCCCAAAACACATAAATAAGGTTGATATTTATTTAGGGGGAAATTGCTCATTCAAAAAAAGTTTGCTGTGAGCGATCATTGTCAGAAACAAAGCCAAAAGCGACTTTTTGGTCTCAGTCTAGAGCTCTGCCTGGAGAAGCTGAATTGTGCTACGAACAAGCTACTGTGGCCTAGCTGCTGTTGCTAGGCCAAACTACACTGAGGTGATTGTTTGAATGCGACGGAAATTAAAAATGTTTCCTTGACAAAGTTTAGGCTGTGGCATTGAAGACAGTAACGCACCACACAAGCTTGAGTTTAAATACATTCTTTAATGTGACATTACTTGCTGTACATGCAAGTCTTGAATTGCTTAAATGTATAATGCTGCTAGTACGGCACAATATGATACTTGCTGTGCAACAGTCTAGCACATCTATGCACTTCGTATCTAATGCGTCGTTGCTAACGTGTGCCGACGTTGTGACGTAGGCTAGCATTGACTACCCTTCGTTGACATAAGGCACTTTTTGCCACAAAAACTTAATTCAAACCTAAACCTTGCAACGGAACGTGAATCCCAATAGAAGCAACGCAATCGTGACCAAGATGAACATTTTGACACCAACGTTGTCTATGTAGTCCAAATATTGAGGGATCCTTAGGGATCTATTAGGAATTTATTGTTTTTAGGGGCAAAAATACGTATAAATAATATATATGAGAGAGCAAAGGTTGTGCCCTTGCCGAAGGTAACGCACACCCAATAATAATAAGCACATCACAGTTGCGTCTTGATTAGACAAAACAACACACTCGATCTTTCTATCAACGCGATTACTATTGATCAAAACAGAACGAGGGTTCGGCTGTAAAAATACTACATTTAGTCATTTTGCAGACGCTCTTATCCAGAGCAACTTACAGTAGGTACAGGGACATTCCCCCCGAGGCAAGTAGGGTGAAGTGCCTTGCCCAATGACACAATCAATGTATTTATTCCCAGGTGTTTTGCAATTTCCTTTTATTAGGGTTCCTCCGGTAGGAGGAAACCTATTGTTTTTGTTAGTATTCTTATTATTCTTATTATTATTATATTTCTCCGCTAAATGGCCCAATAGCTCAAAAAGTCCTGGACCCGATTTTTTCCAATTTGGCCCAATGATACAACAGGTCACTCATTACTCCCAGACGGCTAGTGGCCCATGTGCGCCCATAGGTGGCGCTATAAAACACGCCCAAAGTCTATGTGATTTCCCCAGAGCCCCATTACTCCAAAATGCCTGAAAATTGGTATACATGCCTTACTTCTCATGGGGAACAAAAAAGCCTCAAGGACCCATATTGTCAGACTTGACATGATGAATTATCTTGTACTGTCCAAATTTGGTACAACCTTCAAAACCCGTCTACTCATAAACCATAGACCCAATCGACTTGAAATGAATTACAGATGTGTAGAATACATGTCTTTACATAGGGTGACATGGAATAAGAAATGCAATACAAAATGGCTGAAAGAAGTGTATTTATGTAAATGTCCAAATTGCCTCAATACTTTTTTTGTTAATAAATCAAATATAATTTTGACTGATTGTTTTTCAAACCTAATAGGGTTCAAGACTACATCAATCTCTAGTACCATAAACAATTTCACCTTGGTATGTCAATATATGATTGAATTCAATTGAATTGCTTCACAGTGCGCGCGCGCTCCAAATTCTCACAGACTCATCCTGCCCCTTGACACTAGGGTGACCACCTGTCCCGCTTTGCGTTGTCGCACAGCATTTTCACCCCTTGTTCCGCACGTCGCATATTGAAAATGCTGTGCTATACAGCGCAAAGAGGAACAGGTGGTCAACCTACTGGCACACACACGCGCGAGCTTGGCGAGACGCACACACATCCTTTCTGGAAATGGTGTGCTGACCAAGCCCCACCCTCACCCTCATTTCGCTTCCAATATCAGCTCGCATTTACGGATATAAATAATTTTTTAGCGGCCATTGTTGTTTTCAACTGAAATCACCAGAAAGCCGTGTTGGAGCCACGTTCGGTAAGTCCTATTTTTGCACATTTTCAGCTAGAATCAATGATTGGGTTCGTGAAAGTACACTACTCTTGAATTATGGTGAAGGTTTGAGCACTTTGAGACCTTTAGATTGTGAGTTTGAAGTGATGGAAAACCGAACTCGAAAAGTAGCTAGCTTTTTCCCTCTGTGTAATTACTGAATCATGTAGCATCTCGGCGAATTCATCAAAAAGGTAGAGGAGGGCAGTTTTTAGGAGAACAAGCAATTCCCCACAGACATGTCTGCTCAGAATTTCGATTTGGGTCGAGAAAGTCTTTGTATAGGCCTATGCGCCAGGGAGACCGCATAGGCTTAGGCGGCAGCCATGTTTTGGTCGCGTCATGTTCACAAGTTCACCATTTTACAGTTCGGTTGACACCAAAAATGTGTTTGTTACCAAACCTCGAGGAGGGAAGCCTTTAGGAGATGTAGGAATTGTGCTTCTAGCCGGATGCTCTAATTATTTTTGTGATTTGTGGAAAACTTGCAAGTGGAGTGAGACTGCGTCCCGAGGGTAATTTGTTTTGACTTAGCCTAAATGACAGACTCGGCTCGCTCACTCACTGGCAGTGTGTAAACGATATCGTATTTCACTAAATTCTAGTCCTAAAACGTCAGGGAGGGCTGCTTTTTGTAGACAAGAGTCTACTGAAGATAGCCAGTATATAGGATCTTTCAAACAAGCCTATTTCATTTGTCATTTTCCAAAAAAAAGCAACCTACGTTAGCCAGGCTAGTTTCACTCGGTCAGCCTATTTAAAGGTCTCTGACAGTCAGAATCAGTCAGTTTACAGGCAAAGGTCGAGCTGGTCTTTGGTCAGAAGTGTATATTGACCAGTTTAGAGCTAAATACTCTTGCCAGAGCCTGGAATCGAGCCAAATGTTTTGAGTGACTTTGCATGGCCGGGTCTCCAATCAGTTCAACACATTTGGATTCAAGTTCAAGTAATGCCACTGCATTTCACAGTCAAAACTGTAGTTTATGTCAAGTGTAGATGTAAAAAGCTTCATTTTTTACAACTGACATGGATCCTTTCTTCACTTTTACAGGTCTGGAGGGTCATGCAGAGGCCTGCTCAACAGAGTTCAACAGAGGATGCTGTCGTGGTAGTTTTTGCAGTCAATCGCAAATAGCATCAATTGTTCAAGCTGAAGTTGGGTGAAGTATAGAGTTAATGTTTATTTGACGTAGGTTTAAGCATAATAACGTTACCAACATAACATCATCAGCACACAAACATAAGACAATAACACAAAGACAGTTCCATACAGCTCCATCTAGCATTCTAGAATGGAACCGGGAGAATCCAGCCCACTAGCACTACTCAGCTGATGGCCCTGAACCCCCCCAGAACATTCTTCAACAGACCATTTTATAGATACAACAGTTCTCAAAAGCCATTGGTCCATCCTACAGACCTGAAGCTATACCAATTCTCTTCTGTCATTGGTTAAATCCTTAGAACAATACAGTTGAATCCACATTTTCTTCAGACCAACTGTCTCTTCCTCCCAGGTGACAAGAACCCTATCAGGTCACCCAGACTTCATGTCTCTTAGACTTCATGTCTCTTAGTTAGGTGTTATAAAACTACAGGTGGCATCTCTACCAAATGGAGTTGAATTAACATACATTGTATCAAGCTCCTTCCTGAAACACATTCATTGTACATATAGGCCCAAAACTTCTTTCACATTTCCACAGTTTTTCTTTTTGTACAATTAATGTCATCCAACAATAAACAGTTTTTCAAAAACAAAACAAAAATCCAGCTTCAATACAATTCCTAATCAGGATACAAAATGTCATTGTGTAGTTGTCGTCTCTGGTTGTGTGTGCGCATGTGTTAGGCAATTACCCTTCCGTGGTATCAATTTTGAAACTGCAATTCCTTCCTTTGCCACCATCGCTGTTGATTCTGTCTGTAAACTGTGACAAATCCCTTTGCCATTTTTCCCTGTCTCTCTGGACACTCACAAAACCACAGCCTTGATCTTTCCGATCCAAGCGCTGTCTTTCTGGCAATTTTTAGCAGACATTGTTCAACAGACGGCGGACTAGCACATTCGGAAGAAAAAATTATGTGTATTTTATGGATTAGTTATTTTCTTATACTCCTCGTTGTTTCAAACAAACATTTAACACAAAAGACAAACTTATACAATTTCCTCACTTTTTCTTTTAACTTCTCCTTCCTCACATAAAAGAGAAGTCGGGATTCAAATTCAACATGGAAACCACCACATCAGATTAGCCGTTTACACATCCATCTCAGTTCTGGTCGACAATCTGCAACTTGTCAATTTGGTTAGGATTTATTAACCAATGTTTGCCACGCATTGGTCCACCACCAAACTAAGAATTAATCATAACACACACATCTCAGTAGCAATAAACTCATGCAGAACTCGTAACCCCTAATGGGACTCAAGATCCTTTGTACGACTTCAACGCAACGGGTCTCGAACCCTTTAACATGTATTAGTATACTTTAGTAATTACATGACTTCAATAGACCTAGATAGCTCATACAATTCCCTAAAATATCGCAATAACATGTATTTGTGAGAAAAAAAAAAAAAAATGGTAACTAGATATGACAATTTCAACCAATCCATTCACAGATCATCCACTGTGAATTTCAAGAACATTCCACATTACCCAAACACTCATCCACACACCCATGGATGGACAACCATACGCACAATGCATATGACAACTGGCGCAGCAACATAAACTGGCCACGTCTGGAGCTCTGAACAACATCAAAGACTTAACACAGACCACAACTGCATCTTTGAACTACTCAAAGACTAAACACAGAGGATTTACAGTAGGAATGTAGCAATATCACAATTTGGACCCGAATTAAGATGGAATTGCACATCTATTTATCCGACTAAAATTGTACCATTCAAACAAAACCCCATCAAATTCAACAACAACTTCAACCTCACCACAAATTCACTCAAATTAATCGATCTCAGTAACTCACCACTTTTCCCCTGTTCAAAATGCCGCATTGAACCACCTGACCCTGAGGAAGAATCCCGTTCTTGCCACTCACGAGTCCAAGTCGCACTTCAATGGACATCCTAGTGCCCCCTCCAAAACTGTCGTGGTAGTTTTTGCAGACAATCAATTGTACAAGCTGAAGTTGGGTGAAGTATAGAGTTAATGTTTATTTGACGTAGGTTTAAGCATAATAACGTTACCAACATAACATCATCAGCACACAAACATAAGACAATAACACAAAGACAATTCCATACAGCTCCATCTAGCATTCTAGAATGGAACCGGGAGAATCCAGCCCACCAGCACTACTCAGCTGATGGCCCTGAACCCCCCAGAACATTCTTCAACAGACCATTTTATAGATACAACAGTTCTCATAAGCCATTGGTCCATCCTACAGACCTGAAGCTATACCAATTCTCTTCTGTCATTGGTTAAATCCTTAGAACAATACAGTTGAATCCACATTTTCTTCAGACCAACTGTCTCTTCCCCCCAGGTGACAAGAACCCTATCAGGTCACCCAGACTTCATGTCTCTTAGACTTCATGTCTCTTAGTTAGGTGTTATAAAACTACAGGTGGCATCTCTACCAAATGGAGTTGAATTAACATACATTGTATCAAGCTTCTTCCTGAAACACATTCATGTTACATATAGGCCCAAAACTTCTTTCACAATGCTGAGAGAAACACTGATCCCTTGCTGGACTACCCGCCTCTAGCTGGACAGAATCAGGATCAGGACAGCTTCTCTTTAGCCCTGACCCCAGGACAGCTTCATCCAGCTGGCCTGCCCTGACTGCCTGCCTGCAGGCCCTGCTTGCCCCTGCCTGCAGGCCCTGCTTGCCCCTCCAGAGACAGACAGTAACCCCCAGACACAGTAGCTCTGCAGACTGCTTTTTTGAGGACATTGCTGAAAAAGGACAAACCAGCATTTTTTACTTTGATGAAAGTCTAAATGTGTAATCCTTTCCATGTCCCAGCATTCCAAGCTGCTGACTTTTAGTGTCCTAAGTAATGAAACCTGTTCAAGTTATAGACTTTTGATTCATGGAATTGCTAGTTTCTGCTCCACACAGTAAATATGGTAACAAAACTGCAGTCAGATTTGGAGAAATTGTTAGCTTGGATATTATCTTGCCATATACATGGGGTCTTGATGATGATGCGCACGCAGCTTCAAGGCCGAAAGACGCGTTCCATTTCAGGAGACTCCGAGACCGTAGCGCGTCAGTAGCTTCTCGTCATATCACGCAGTCGGAGCACAGCTAGATCATGGGCGTCAGCGCTCTTGGGTACACAGCATGCAGTGTGGCATGTCAAAAAACGCCAAAACTTGTGGAAAATAGTTTGGTTACAACAGCTGTGCAAGGGATTTCAGTTGTTGCGTTCGTTCAGTTAGATGTTTGTAATATTGTTGTTTGTTAGTTAAAATAATCTTGTTGGTCACCCTGAGAGTGCATGTTGTGTGGTTTAATGGGAGCTGAGAGTCGGCCATTGTACATCCATGTCCGCAAGGAGTTGATCATGGGCTGTGCCATAAACCTTTTGCCAATGAGGCTATTCTTGATAGTAAGTTGATTGTGGTTCTGGAAAGCGGTCTTCAAGCCATCTTTGAGAAATTCTGGAAACAGTGTTGTGAGCAATGTGTTTTGACTGTGAGAGGCAATTTTTGGTCGTCATCTAAACCTCATGCGTCCGCTACAGCATTTCTGCTTTGGGGTGACTTGCGCTGGCAGGGAGGTAAACGGCATGGATTGGGATAGTGTGCGGGCAGGTGTATTTTTATATAGGGTGAAATGGAATGAGAAATGTAATACAAAATGTCTGAAATGGGTGTATTTATGTAAATGTCCACATTGCCTCAATATATTTGTGTCAATAAATCAAATATAATTTTGACTGATGGTTTTCAAACCTTATTGGGTGCAAGATGACATCACTCTGAAGTACCATCAACAATTTCACCTTGGTATGTCAAAATATGATTGAATTTTAGTAGTTTAAACTTTGGCTTAATCTAACAACGCTTACCACAGAAGAAACGGCTTTATTTTTTCATACAGTAACTAAACATGACAATATTCAACACTGAGAATAACTCAATGGACAGGGACAGTGACCTGCAAAGTATAAGATTGTAGGTTTGAATCCAGCCACAGTCTTTTAGCCTGTCTTAAATTGGAAAATCTTTTTAGTTAAACAGGATGACATCATTATGAAATACCATGCGCAATTTCACGCAATTCCACTTAACTTAACCACTTAACTTTTAACCTTTGTCCCAAAGTTGACCAAAGCTAATACTGGCCTTTCTATTCTAATATTCTCAACAGTTGGTGTGTAGCAGAGAGGATAGAGAGGCTGCCTTGTAACCTTATGCTCATGAGTTCAAATCCCCATTCAGCCTATTGCAGTTGGCCCAACATGAAGTAGTTTTGCTCTCTTGTTGTCCAACTCTTGACCTTCTACAATGTACATTTTTATAATATTTTGCCATTTTGCGGAGGAACCCGCATCGCTGCTTGCAGCTATATTTTTCTTTGTTTCTATACTATATATTATCATTCCAGGTTAAGAATACCGATGGAGGCTGCGTTGGAAATCTTTAATCAAACTTTTGTCCGCATTTTGAGTGGAAATGTAATTTGCATTTGTACAGGTGTATTCATGCACGTCGCTGTCCCTCGCAGCGGAACGACAGTTTACTGGCCGCTCTGTCCATTTGCCACCTCACAGTTGCGTATTGATCAGACAAGAATACACGCTTATCAACTCAATTACTATTGATCAAAACAGAACAAGGGTTCGGCTGTAGCCTACTTGAAACATACTATTGAGAACATATTCGCTAAGATGCATTGCACGCATATTTTTTTCATTGCAGACTTTTTTTGCCTTAGGCGCTCGGGACTTGTTACGGGCGCCCGGGAAAACGGCTTTTCCCGGGCTCAGGAGGCTCAGAAAGTAATCCACCAAGCAGGGTATAAAACACTTTAGCCATGAAATCTCTAGGATCTTTCCCCTGAGTATTTTCCGGCAGCCCCAGCACTCGTGGGTTTTGATGCTTTGATCTTGATTCCAAATGTTCCACCTTAGCCTTAAGCATAACATTCTCCTGAATCACCAACTCTAGGTTGGATTGAAGCCCACCCACATCATGTTCTATCTGGGTTATCCTGTCGCTATGATCAGATGGGATAGTTTCCATCCGTAGAAGTTTGAGTCGACGTCTTGTTGTTTTTTGTCGACCTGCCAGTCATTTCTGTCCTTTTTAAATGTCGATATCATGAGAGGCACTCGAAATTGGATAGTAGATGGAGATATAGGGTATTTTGGTAGAAAAAATCTGAAATTTATCGGAGCACACAGGGCTCTACAGTGCAAAAAAAGGTATGTGCAAACTTCAACAATAATTTACGAGCACTGTGCGCGAGTTACGACACACTTTGATCTCGCCGACACGTGATCACTTGGTTCAAGTAGCTCGAAAAAAAAAAACACTGCTACACAGCTAGCTGGACGATAGGGGACCCCTTAATCTGCAATTCATTGTTGCTAGCTCTAATCAGATGTACTAACTATGCTAATAAGAGATTACTTACTTTGTATGCCAACGAACAGCAATAACTAAAACTAATTTGACAGACTATAAACCAACTCATTTATGATACACGTGCTCCCTAGCTAGCTACAGTAAAAGTGTTCCTTACGTTAGATACTAGACCTACAGTCTAGATCTAACTGCATTTAGAATCTAACAAGCTAACCTATATCTTACAATAAACTTAAGTAAAGCTGGCTATATAAAATTTGGGTGACCAGATGTCCTCTTTTACCCGGACATGTCCTCTTTTCAAGACCAAAAAAATGCGTCCGGCAGGGATTTTGCAAGTTTTTAAAATCGTCGTCGTCGTCATCTGCCGCTTGTCCGGGGATCGGGTCGCGGGGGCAGCGACCTAAGCAGGGAGGCCCAGACTTCCCTCCCCCCGGCCACTTCCGCCAGCTCTTCCTGGGGGACCCCAAGGCGTTCCCAGGCCAGCTGAGAGACATAGTCCCTCCAGCGTGTCCTGGGTCTTCCCCGGGGCCTCTTCCCAGTGGGACGTGCCCGGAACACCTCACCAGGGAGGCGTCCAGGAGGCATCCTAATCAGATGCCCGAGCCACCTCAGCTGGCTCCTCTCGACGCGGAGGAGCAGCGGTTCTACTCTGAGCCCCTCCCGGATGACCGAGCTTCTCACCCTATCTCTAAGGGAGAGCCCGGACACCCTACGGAGAAAGCTCATTTCGGCCGCTTGTATTCGCGATCTCGTTCTTTCGGTCACTACCCATAGTTCGTGACCATAGGTGAGGGTAGGAACGTAGATCGACTGGTAAATAGAGAGCTTCGCCTTTCGACTCAGCTCCTTCTTCACCACGACGGACCGATGCAGAGCCCGCATCACTGCGGACGCCGCACCGATCCGCCTGTCGACCTCGCGCTCCATTCTTCCCTCACTCGTGAACAAGACCCCGAGATACTTGAACTCCTCCGCTTGGTTCAGGATCTCCTCCCCGACCCGGAGATGGCACTCCACCCTTTTCCGGTCGATTACCATGGCCTCAGATTTGGAGGTGCTGATTCGCATCCCAGCCGCTTCACATTCGGTTGCGAACCGCTCCAGTGAGAGCTGAAGGTCACGGCCCGATGAAGCCAACAGGACCACATCATCCGCAAAAAGCAGCGACCCGATCCTGAGGTCACCAAACCGGACCCCCTCAACACCCTGGCTGCGCCTAGAAATTCTGTCCATATAGGTAATGAACAGAATCGGTGACATAGGGCAGCCCTGGCGGAGTCCAACCCTCACCGGAAACAAGTTCGACTTACTACCGGCAATGCGGACCAAACTCTGGCACCGGTCGTACAGGGACCGGACAGCCCCGATCAGGAAATCCGGTACCCCGTACTCTCGGAGCACCCCCCACATGAGCCCCCGAGGGACACGGTCGAACGCCTTTTCCAAATCCACAAAACATGTGTAGACTGGTTGGGCGAACTCCCATGTACCCTCCAGGACTCCGCGGAGGGTATAAAGCTGGTCCACTGTTCCACGGCCAGGACGAAAACCACATTGCTCCTCCTGAATCCGAGGTTCGACAATCCGACGGACCCTCCTCTCCAGGACCCCTGAATAGACTTTCCCAGGGAGGCTGAGGAGTGTGATCCCCCTAAAGTTGGAGCACACCCTCCGGTCCCCCTTTTTAAAGAGGGGAACCACCACCCCGGTCTGCCAGTCCAGAGGCACTGTCCCCGATGTCCACGCGATGTTGCAGAGTCGTGTCAACCAAGACAGCCCTACAACATCCAGAGCCTTAAGGAACTCCGGGCGGACCTCATCCACCCCAGGGGCCCTGCCACCGCGGAGCTTTTCAACCACCTCGGCGACCTCAGCCCCAGAGATAGAAGGGCCCCCCCCGATGTCCCCAGACTCTGCCTCCACGTCGGAAAGCGTGTTGGTGGAATTAAGGAGGTCTTCGAAGTATTCCTTCCACCGATCCAGGACGTCCCCCGTCGAGGTCAGCAGCGCACCATCCCCACCGTATACAGTGTTGACAGAGCACTGCTTCCCCCTCCTGAGCCGCCGGATGGTGGTCCAGAACCTTTTTGAAGCCGTTCGGAAGTCATTCTCCATGGCCTCGCCGAACTCCTCCCATGCCCGGGTTTTTGCCTCCGCGACCGCCAAAGCCGCGTTCCGCTTGGCCTGCCGGTACACATCAGCTGCCTCTGGAGTCCTACCAGCCAATAAAGTCCGATAGGCCTCCTTCTTCAGCTTGACGGCATCCCTCACCTCCGGAGTCCACCACCGGGTCCGAGGGTTACCGCCGCGACATGCACCGACCGCCCTGCGGCCGCAGCTCCGGTCAGCCGCTTCAACAATGGAGGCCCGGAACATGGCCCATTCGGACTCAATGTCCCCGGCCCCCCCCGAGACATGATCGAAGCTCTCCCGGAGGTGGGAGTTGAAGCTCCTTCTGACAGAGGGTTCCGCCAGACGTTCCCAGCAGACCCTCACATTACGTTTGGGCCTGCCAGGCCTGACCGGCGTCCTCCCCCACCATCGAAGCCAACTCACCACCAGGTGGTGATCAGTTGACAGCTCCGCCCCTCTCCTCACCCGAGTGTCCAAGACATGCGGCCCCAAGTCCGATGACACGACTACAAAGTCGATCATCGAACTGAGACCTCGGGTGTCCTGGTGCCAGGTGCACATATGGACACCCTTATGCTTGAACATGGTGTTCGTTATGGACAAACCGTGTCTAGCACAGAAGTCCAACAACAAAACACCACTCGGGTTCAGATCGGGGGGGCCGTTCCTCCCAATCACGCCCCTCCAGGTCTCACTGTCATTGCCCACATGAGCATTGAAGTCCCCCAGGAGGACGAGGGAATCCCCAGGAGGAGCGCTTTCCAGCACCCCCCCCAGAGACTCCAAAAAGGGTGGGTACTCTGAGCTGCCGTTTGGTGCATAAGCACAAACGACAGTGAGGACCCGTCCCCCCACCCGAAGGCGGAGGGAGGCTACCCTCTCGTCCACCGGGGTGAACCCCAATGTACAGGCGCCGAACCGAGGGGAAACCAGTATTCCCACCCCAGCTCGACGCCTCTCACCAAGGGCAACTCCAGAGTGGAAGAGAGTCCAGCCCCTCTCAAGGAGACTGGTTCCGGAGCCCACGCTGTGCGTCGAGGCGAGGCCGACTATATCTAGCCGGAAACTCTCTACCTCGCGCACCAGCTCAGGCTCCTTTCCCGCCAGCGAGGTGACGTTCCACGTCCCTAAAGCTAACTTTTGCAGCCGAGGATCGGACCGCCAAGGCCCCCGCCTTCGGCCTCCGCCCGTCTCACACTGCACCCGACCCCCATGACCCCTCCTGCGGATGGTGAGCCCACTGGAAGAGGGTCCCACGTTGTCTCTTCGGGCTGTGCCCGACCGGGCCCCATGGGAAAAGGCCCGGCCACCAGGCGCTCGCCATCGAGCCCCACCCCCGGGCCTGGCTCCAGGGGGGGGCCCCGGTGACCCGCTTCCGGGCAGGGGCAACTGAGAACCATTGCTGTATTTCTTCATGGTTGGTTTTTTGAGCCACGCTTTGTCTGGTCTTTCACCTGGAACCTGTTTGCCTTGGGTGACCCTACCAGGGGCATGAAGCCCCCGACAACATAGCTTCCAGGATCACTAGGACACGCAAACCCCTCCACCGCGGTAAGGTGGTGACTCAAGGAGGGGCGAGTTTTTAAAATAATGCAGTAATTTGTTCAATTTACCAGCTAACTTGCTTCGGAACACTGAACATGAATGGGTTGAACATTTGAAAATGAAATGTTTGGGACTATGTACATTTCAAAGCCCTGTTTAACTGTTAAAAAAGTACATTTGCACATGTCCATTTGGAGGCTGAGACTCTCTTATCTAATCACAGTTTGTGTTAATGATAGTGACATATCCAAACTCTTCTAATCCTAGGAAGTGGAGTCAGGTGTAAAACCCAAAGGCCAGCTGTAAGTCAAATAGGCCTGGACTGGTAATCTGTCATACCAGGCAAATAACCGGCAGGCTGAGGTACCTTTTGGGCTGGTGTAAAATTAAAAACGTAATAAAAAGAATTATAAATTCCCCATTGACCGGCCCATGAACCAGGGATGGCATTGGTTATTTCTATATACTGACACTGGGATATCCCAATCATTTCTCTTAACAGGCTCCGCCCCTCTCCTGCTGTTTCTTGTGTCAGATGCAGTGGCTCAGAGTCCGACCGAATGTGGTAGGCCGGTCTGAGCAAAAATGCCAGGGCAATTTTTTTGTCCAAGTCCAGCCCTGCTGTACTCACACTACTGTAAAAGAATGTGACTATACCTGCATGTATCTGCAGTTTGCACATTTAAGACATGCAAAGCCGTGTATGTGTTCAGGAGAAAACAATAGCCCATAATCACAACAAAAAAGCATAACCATCAAAGTGCTGAGATAAAGTAACTCATGCAAAAAAGGAAAAATAATTTAGGTACGTGAACTTCCCGAGAAGAGGTCAGATTGCCAGATCGATCCACAACATCCATCAGCAGCTCAGGAAGACTCCAAAAGACAAATTATGTGGTGGTAATATCACCAGTAGTCTTACAAAAGATGTTCTGAAAATGATTTCCTCTGAAGTTCAAAAAAGTATGAGACTCCATAATGTCCTGCTGGAGCAGATGCTCACACAGAAAATGATGGAGTGCAGCGACAATGTTTCTTCTGGTGGTCATATTCAGTACCTGCAGGTGGACCCATTTGGAGTAGTGAAATGAACAATCCTTGTTTTATTGTATTTTTTTATATGCCCTTTTATTGTATTTTGTTGTATATTTTGACCAAAAAGCTATTGAAGTTTAAAACTTTCATAAATTCATTTAAAATAGTGTGAGGTGAAAATGAACAAAAAAAGTCTGTACAGCATGAATGCATACACCTTTAACAGTTTAACATTATTTTGATGCTCCCAGTTCATGTTGTAGAGAAGCTACTGACTTTTGAAACGTGTAATTTGTTGATGTCCCTAAACATACTTGTTGTTTTGGCAGCCAAATCATTGGCTAAGCGGACGGTCGTAGCACCTAACACCGGTTAAAATAACACAATACTGGGCGTCCCAATGACTATCGAACTTCAAACCAACTTTACATGAAAACTTCACTTTAGGAGGTTATTTAACATTAACATGAGTTCCCTTAGCCTGCCTTTGGTCCCCCAGTGGCTAGAATTTTCGATAGGTTTAAACAAAGCCCTGGGTGTTCGTCTCTTCCTTTGAGAAAATAAAGGCTCAATTGCTCTGTTTGAAAATCTCCTCCTTGTGACGTCACAAGGAACGGGGTTCCGCCCTTCTCTCTGCTTTGCCCGCCCAGATAATCTGGCCCGCCCATGAAAAACTGAGCTACGATCATGCAAAGGCAAGTACGATATTGTTTTTTCCTGGAGAGACATCGTGGCTAGCAAACGAACAAAGCATAACAGTTGCTCAGTGTTTGGATGTACAAATCAGAAGTATTTTTTTATTTGTTTTTACCTAGCTTGCTACCCTTAGAATGTGGCTGTAACATTAGCTCTAACAGCTGAGTTACTGTTGCTAATGTAAAAGGTAGATGGCATCAAGTGTGTGTGTGAATACAAACGCTGTAACGCCAGTGTTGTACACTTCTTTGTTATTTGGATAACCGTTATGCTGTTGGTGTTATGGCGCGCGGGAGTTCCGCATTTCCCCTCTTTGAAATTATTATGAGTGTGCATCTCTGCAAACCAGGGTGATCAGATGAGAATGGGCAAATTCGAGGCATCTTACAGCAACGGGGCTACGAGCCAGCTGAGTTACTGTCACAAATGTAGAGGTAGATGGCATCAAGTGTGTGTGTGAATACATTTACATTACATTTAGTCATTTAGCAGACGCTCTTATCCAGAGCGACTTACATTAAGTACAGGGACATTCCCCCCGAGGCAAGTAGGGTGAAGTGCCTTGCCCAAGGACACAGCGTCATTAGGCACGGCGGGGAATCGATCCGGCAACCTCCTGATTACTAGCCCGATACATCCGTTGTAAACATTAGGGCATGTTGCCGCCCCTCTCCTCCTCATTAGCATTTAAAGCTACAGACACAGAAACAGCGCATTTTGAGGAAAGCTCATTGTGGGACTGCTCGAAGTTGCATTTTGGTCAGCGAGCATAAAGAAGTCCTGAGAACGCAAGGAGTATTGTCTAGCACTTTTCTGCATGATTAAACAGTTCTCTAGCACCAATTGTACCAATGTTTTCCATTCAAACCTATTCCAGACCTCGTGACCTTATAGCTGGCCACGACCATGTTCATACAGACAACCACTGTGACAATCAAAATGGAGATTTAACAAGACTGTCCTTGGTTTGTTTCAGGGAGTTGGTCACCACTGTTGAGTTTAGTCCTGAGGCACCAAATAGACTCAGAATATTGCTGTCCTACAGATTTCCCAGTGGACTCTACATTGATCCATACCAACTTGCACCTCCGAAAGAAGACCTCGATTTACAGGTAATTTGATGGCACATTGTACCTAACACAAATGTAGAGCTTTGTGTTGAGTGTTGTGGTAATTGCAAGGCACATAACCAAATTAATATTTTACTACTCTGTTTTGATAGGTGCTGCTGAATTCAGCAATTGATGTAGAAACTCCAGCTCACATGTCTGCAGGATTCACTGCACTTGTGTATGTGTCTCTGGTTGGCAAGAAGCTCAAATTCCCCATCCTGATCCATGGGCGCTATCACAAGCCCTCTCTTACTGAGGAGAATTTTCAGTTGGTCCAAATTGAACTTCCAAATCTAATGTTCAAAGCTGACAATTGTGCGTTGTCTTGTATTCAGTTTTTCTTAAATTTACCAATCTTTAATGAAAAATTAATTATTTTGTGTAAACTGCTTTGGACTGCATCACGTCCAAAGCAGTGTGTTTTCTTATATTATAAACAAATAGAACTTTTTTTTTTTCTCTCTAAGGTACACCAGTCCATTTTCTTCCACCTCACAACATTGTGGATGCACCATGCACATCTGTCAATATAAGCATGTGCCAGTGGATCAACATTCAGAATTTGCAGGTATCAGACTCAAGTTTAATCCGAATTTATGATTATCAGTCAGCCTTAAAAGTTCATTACATAATTTTGTTCAAAGTTTAGTTTGACTTCTTTCACAAACTGACAGAAAATAGATTTAGTTAATGTTTTAGCAAGTGTATTGGTGTCTTTTCCCCTTCTTATGAAATCAGTGCTTTTTTTATTTTATCAGTGAGGGCAGTTTTCACCTGTACCTTCAGTACAGTAGATTAGGTTACTAACCCTAACTCTAAATAGACTAAGGCAAGTGAATACATGTTTAGATCCCATATGCTGTGCCGCTCTCACTCACCACGAAATGTTTCTCTACTCTAGGAGCACAGACATGTAACTCTGGAGATGCCACTTGGGGATGAGTCTGTGGTGAACCCTGTGTGTGCAGGAACTCTGCTTGTCACACTGCTATGTTGTGTAGTTCTTTCAAGAAGAATTTTGAAGGATGGTCAATGTTAGTGATTGTTAATGTCTATTGGAAAATAAAACTAGAGAGGGTACAATTTCTGGGGAAATTGTAGGGTGTGCTTGCTTGCATCGGTTGCAGATGGGTCCGTTTATTAACTGCTATTTTGACAACTGATATTTCTGTATATTTTATATAAAAATGCCTACTTATTATTTATGAAGATTGCGTGAAGTGTGGCCATGTCCCTGTACTTACTGTAAGTTAAAGTCGCTCTGGATACAGGCGTCTGCTAAATGATTAAATGTAAATGTAGAATGAACCTAACATATATGACTTAAACGTCACCTAAGTTTTTCCCTTCTACAGTAGGGATATTTTCAAGCATTTAGCCGACTCATATTGCATTCATTCAATAATAATCACCTTTGAAACAAGCTGAACCCCCTTGAAACAAGCTATTCTAGCTTCTATCACAGGCAGTATTATTAGGTAGATGGAATCTCGGTTGAAACAGTACCATCTGCTAACTGAAAATATGCCCCCCAAAAAACTGTCAATGTCAAATACGACCATTTGATGTTAGACTACAGCCCTGCACGGTGAAGAAGCAGACCCCGGTAAATTGTGCTACGAGCAATTAGCCTAGCTGCTGTTGCTAGCCAAACTCAAGGGGATTGTTTGAATGCGCATGACAAAAATGTACCCAAATCCATTCCGACTTTGTGAAATCTACCTACATATGCCAGCAACATCAGTGCCATGCGAAAGTGTAAGCCCTGTAGAGTTTTATTTATATTTTTATAAAAAAATCTTTGAACCATCCAAAATTGACCAGTTCTGTAATCAACACCATGTTCTGAATATTGCAGCTTTATAATGACACTAATTTATTCAAGTTCCACAAAAAAGCTGGTCGTCCATGTAAGACAAATGTACAAGAGGACAGAATAATGCGGAGAGTGTCAATGGGGAATTGGTTCAACACTGCAACTGGAATTGCTTGCCAGTTCAATGCCAGGTCAACGCCAGTTCAAGATAAGGATCCGTCTCGGCATTTAGTGTCTCGTCGTTTAAGAGAATTCGGACTGAAAGCCCACACTGCAGTGTCCAACCATCAGCAGAATGAATCAAAAGGCTAGACTAGCTTTTGCTGATGAGTATGTTGTGTGGACAGAAGAGAACTGGTCCAAAGTTCACTTTAGTGATGGAAGCAAGTTTAATGTATTTGGGTCAGATGGGAATCATTATGGTCGGCATTAAGCTGGGGAAAGACTGTGTAAAGAAGTCAATGAGAGGAGGAGAAAGTGTCATTGT
Source organism: Hypomesus transpacificus (assembly GCF_021917145.1). NCBI lineage: Eukaryota > Metazoa > Chordata > Actinopteri > Osmeriformes > Osmeridae > Hypomesus > Hypomesus transpacificus. The sequence continues at coordinate 574,038 of NW_025813695.1, read as the reverse complement.
GGATTGGGGGATATTTTCTGCAGCAGGAGTTCAGTTCCTCTTATACAGCTACATGGCAGGGTGAATGCAAATGTTTATCAGAACCTCTTTCAGCAACATGTGGTTCCTTACCTGCAAGGATCTCCCAATCAGACTACAATTTTCATGCAAGACAATGCCCTTTGTCACACTGCAAACGTGTAAAGCAGTTAATTTAAAATAAGAACATTTTAATTATTAAATGGCCAGCCCAGAGTCCTAATCTTGTCCTCCGATACTTTGTGGTCTACTGTCTCTTTTCTACTGCTGCTGAGTGGGCTTTACAAGCCAGTAGCATCTCCACCAGTGGCGGCTGCTGGTTTTTCAAAGAGGGGAATCTCATTTTCGGCCTACATCCTAAAAACGTTCCATTTATTTGGCTGGTTGTCATAGAAAATTCTAGCGACATTCTAGCGATTTGAACATTTGAACAGTCAAAATGGCGGTTTCAATATAATTAATTTAGTACTTAGGACCCGTCATATCGAAAGACATGCAGATGTAACCTACAGGTCGTTCAAGAGAATGGTGAAGAACAACCCTAAAACCCTGCCTTATATAAACTTAGAACAAATTGTTATTCTGATGGTTAATCCATCAATATAGTGGTCTCTGTGATTGGCCAGCACCACTCAGTGACAGTTTGACTCATACCAAGTGTCCCACAGTTCTTTGATGTCACAGCTCTCTCCAGAGCAGTAGATAATAAAGCCACAGGGGTTGGCCAGCCAAATGGTCAACTGTCCTTTGTGTGGTTATCTTCAAACAGTACTTTTAATTAACACAAACAATGAAACAGGACACAGTCCTTCTCTAACCAAAGTTCAGAGCAACTGCCTCAATAGCCCCTTAAGGCCGATTTATACTTCTCCGACTCTGTTACGCACGGATTGGTTGAATTTATTCTACTCGGACGGCTCTGCGTGCTGAAAGCAATTCACCACTAGAACAGTAGATGGCGCTGCACTGCGATGCTAGCTAGGTTATCAAAAAGTCGGAGCAAATTTACAAATGACCCGTTTCATCAATAAAATAAGCAAATTTTCAGCAACTACACTGCCCATTTCTCGTTACATTTTAATTCAGATGCTGATTTACATGTATTGTTTAGCTGAAATATGAATTGTAAAAACTTACAACAGTGGCGATCTTTAATTAACACAAACAATGAAACAGGACACAGTCCTTCTCTAACCAAAGTTCAGAGCAACTGCCTCAATAGCCCCTTAAGGCCGATTTATACTTCTCCAACTCTGTTACGGACAGACGCACGGAGTCGGACGGATTGGTTGAATTTATTCTACTCGGACGGCTCTGCGTGCTGAAAGCAATTCACCACTAGAACAGTAGATGGCGCTGCACTGCGATGCTAGCTAGGTTATCAAAAAGTCGGAGCAAATTTACAAATGAACCGTTTCATCAATAAAATAAGCAAATTTTCAGCAACTACACTGCCCATTTCTCGTTACATTTTAATTCAGATGCTGATTTACATGTATTGTTTAGCTGAAATATGAATTGTAAAAACTTACAACAGTGGCGATCAAAGGATTCTGTTCTCTTGTTGGTCACAGCAACCCCGCCCCTGACGCAAGCGGTTATTAATATGGACCACAGCCAAGGGGTATCAGTAAAATGACTGACAGATAGTCAGGAAAATCAGGAGGTGCATGTAGAGCTCTCCGAGGGGTTGGGAGAGGGCACGGAGAGGGAGTTCCTTGACGGAGAGGGCGTTCCCTGTGTGCGTGTCCGTAAAAACGCTGAAGTATAAATTGGCCTTTACTCTGACTAGAGGACAGAAGGCCAGATGGTAAGGTAAGATGCTTCACCCATCCCCCAGGGCAAACTGCCCACAGAGCCATCAGCACCTCACATTCCTTTGAACTCAACTTAATTATCTTCCCTTTCTGTCTCTTACCAATGAACATAGAAGCTTATAGATTTCATACACACACATCTATGCATATGACCAACATTTCAACTTGGGGGGGTCATGTCCCCCCCACTTAAAAAAAAAAAAGCCCCCCCCCCACATTTGCGATCCAAATATTAGTGCATGACTGGTCTACTAGTCCAGCGATCTTTCCATTGCTTCACAATCAAATCCGTTCCACTTTTTCAGTAGGGAGAATACCCGTAGCAATAGAATTCCACTCCACGTTTTCTAGACAATTGGCATCACGCACGCAGATTCAACTCCCATACGCTTTGATCGACGCATAGCGCTTGCAGCTAGCACCTCAGACAAGACTGTTCCACAGACGAGATGGACATAAGGAGGGGTTTTTTTTAAAGGAAAAGGAAAGTAAGTCAGAGTTGCCCAAGTTTTCCCTTCAGTTGCCAAATGAGACATTCTCTGACTATAATAGCATTAGTTAGCGTTAAGTCACAAAGATCCTTCTGCAAACATTAGGATTATAGCTAGCTAAGCAAGCTTTTTATCTACATCTAGCACTAAGCAATAGCGTACTTTAGTTACCCATTACAAATGGAACAGCATTTGTTGATTTCTTAATCTGGGTCTGAAATATGTGTTCAGACCTAGGCGTCTGTTTCAGGCAGAAAGAGATGACAAGGAAATTGCTGGTGTTTTTTTTTATTGCCATAACAACCGTAATTAAACTAATCTGGAGTTAACCTTAGCTAACATGCTAGTTTTAACGACTGGAAAAAAAAGAAGAAAAACCTTTTATTTCAGAATTGTCTTCCAAATTAAACAAGGTTGCTCAACTTGTAATTTTGGCAATTCGTAGCATTTCATTACTACATGTTAGTCTGTAACATGAAGGCAAAACTGATTCAACCATTAAAACCATATATCCTCTGTAAGCCTATACCCTCAGGATGTTATCTAATGAGACAAGAGACACGTCCTTTTCTCCATATTAGTATGCTGCCCATGCATAATAAATTCGGTATTGGTAAATGGAGTATATACTGATACTTTTTTGGGCTGTGCCATTTAGGGAAACTGATTCAACCACCTCACCCATGTATTTTCTGAAAGCTTACATCCTAGGATGTGATCTGTGGAAAAGACTACAGGTTTGAACACACATTTGACCATTTCTGAACTGTCCAGTCATGCTTTAGGGAGAAGCAAATTTCTTATGTAGCCTACATAATTATTAGGCTTCTAAACCAATACCAATTGTGAATTTGATACGCTGATAACATGATTTACATCTCAGAAATCTTCATATGAACAATCTACATTAAGCTTATGTCAATTATCAATATGAAAGAATGCTCAATGCATCTCAATGTGTCCTGATATAGCCTAGGTGGTCGAGATTGAGAGTGAGTCAGAGGCAGGGGCAGCATGCAGGGGCAGTGGATACAGCTCTGTTGCTGAGGTGAGTGCTGAAAGGTGACAGGTAGTCGAAGATGTCCCATTGCTTATTGGGAAGTTTAGTTTTCAAAATATTTAAATGTCCAGCCCCTCAGTATATGTATAACAACTATAGTAGCAATAGTTGTGGTAAATGCACCAGAATGCGGGAAATTGCATCTACATCTTAAAAAATGTCTTTAAAGAAATCAACGGAAAGTGTGTCTGTTTAATTTGTAATGAAGATGTTGCTGTGATGAAAGAGTATAATGTCCGTCGGCACCATGAGGCCAAACATCAGAGCTATACATCGTACACCGGTGCCGAACGAACACAGAAAGTCAAGCAAATGGCAGCTAGCTTGCAAGCTCAACAGCAGTTTTTTTTTTTTGTGCTAACAAAATACAGGAAAACGCCACAGTAGCAAGTTATCAAGTCGCTAAACTTATTGCCCAGCACAGCAAACCGTTTTCAGATGGTGATTTCATAAAGCACTGCCTCATCAAAGTCACAGAAATAATGTGCCCAGACAAAGTGCCTGATTTCAACAATGTGAGCTTATCCAGAAATACAGTGGTGCGGAGAATCGAGGACTTGTCAGCTAACTTGAAACTTCAGCTGAGAATCAACGCTTGTGCTTTTGATTGTTACTCGATAGCATGCGATGAGAGCACAGATACCACAGACACCGCGCAACTGTTAATTGTTTTGTGGGGAGTAGATGATAATTTTTGCTGTACGGAGGAGCTGCTTGATATGATGAAAGCCACATGAAAGCCTTCTGCACAAAGCTCTGCCTGTTTGAGACACAACTACAAGCTTTTAATGCTGCACACTTCCCTGCACTGTCTGAAATCAAGTCTGCTTTTCCGAAGGCAGACCTTTCTGCTAAAAAGGAAAAATGTTGGTCTGTGCATCTCTTGTGACAGAATTCAACCAGCGTTTCCAACATTTTCATGTCATTGAATAACAAATCAAGCTGTTCGACCCCCTTCCTGGTGGATGCAGAAGAAGTGGAAGAGAGTCTGCAGTTAGAACTGATGAAATGCAATGCTGAGTCTCTGAAGAACCAACATCAGCTTCTTTCCCTACCTGTATTTTATCAGAGTTTACATTTTATATTTATGCATTTAGCAGACGCTTTTATCCAAAGCGACTTCCAAGAGAGAGCTTTACAAAAGAGCATAGGTCACTGATCATAACAACGAGGTAGTCCCAAACATTGCAAGGAGCCAAAACATGAAGCATACATTGTGAAAAAACTAAACAAGTGCCAAAAGGGAAGACCCATAAGAGCATGCAGTTATACAAGTTACAAATTTAAACAACATGAACCACAAAAAGTGCAGGACTGTACCTGTAGATGAACAATCAACAGTAAAATATTTCACAGCGAGTACAAGACTTAACTTCGTTATAACTAACCTACAAGAGCAACCAGTCACTCAATAAGAGTCATTGTGATCCTGGAGGAAACTAACATCAGGTCCAGCCAAGCATTCCTAAGTGCTGTTGTACTCCTGGAACAAGTGCGTTTTGAGCCTTTTCTTGAAGGTGGGGATACAGTCAGTGTCCCTGATGGAGGTGTGGAGCTGGTTCCACCATTGGGGGGCCAGGCAGGAGAAGAGCTTGTGTTGGGACCGGGCGGTCTTGAGCTCTGGGACCACCAGGCGGTTGTCTGAAGAAGACGGTAGGTGACTGGTGGGGGTGTAAGGTTGAATAATGCCAAGTTTGCTCTGATGAGACGCCACGCAAAAAGAATGATGCGCCGGTTCGGCTCAACATACATATGTGAACAAACATTTTCTCTGTTAAATCAGAACAAAAGCAGACTGAGAACTAGAATTACTGATGGCCATCTCTGTGAAGTCCTTCGTTTCTCAACCACCAAACTTTCTCCTGACATCAGCCATCCTTCAATCCAAAAGACAGCATCACTGCTCCCACTGAGTGCAATGTTCGGTAAAAGTAAAGTTGATTAAACTTAAATATAAGTTCAATAAATAAGTAATCGAAAGTTAATTTTTATTTTTTACATTTATTTAAGGGGGTAAATAAACTTACTTTAACCCAATGTTCTTCACACTACAGGCGAGTTAGAACCTCTAGTGTGTGGCCCGGCCCTGTGTTTATTTTTCCTTATTTGGCCCCCACTAAAAAAAAGTTTGGACACCCCTGCACTACGGGAATGTATGAGAAGGAAATCCGTCAGTCCACCTGCTAATATATGTAGCTGATTCTGAACTAACTCGTCTTCGATATTAACGTTTTTTAACGCATTTAAAAAGTTAACACAATAGTAAATATTTGACCATGAATTTTTTCAAATGTTAGGGGAAGCTGAGCTTCCTTTTCCATCTGAAAGCAAACTGTCAGACCTGAGCTGTCAATCAAGTAGCAGACATACAAGTCTTATTGAAACACAATTGGGCCAATTTGAAAACTATTTAACCAGATATGTTATTGTTAACATGTGGCCTGTTCTCAGTCACGTTGATTGAAGCAAGTGCATGATTAGGTAGAGGGTCAGAGAAGTGTGTGTGTCTTGATTGTGCCAGGCTTCCATCACCGTTCTACAGCTCAATACCAGGCATAAACCTTTACAGGTTACGTTTTAGGGCCATTTGAAAATGTTCAGGAAAATACAATGTTCTATAATGTATAAAACACTGCAGTTCAATGAGGACAGCTCTATCAAATGGCTTATGTCCCACCCCTTTGCAAAGGAAAAGGAAAGACGTATTTCATTTCAAATGCAAAAGGGCAGGACTTTGATCAAACTGGTTATGTCCCGCCCCTTTGCAAAGGAAGATTAACCCTCGAAAAGGCACCTGGCCCAGTCGGCATAGGTAGGGTCCTCAGGGGCTGCGCTGACCAGCTAGCAGGGGTCTTCAGCGACATCTTGAACCTCTCCCTCAGCCTGTCTGTACTCCCAACCTCCTTCAAGAGGACCACTATTGTCCCTGTGCACAAGAACACCAAGGTCACCTGCATTTACGACTTTCGCCCGATAGCACTGACCTCTGTCATCATGAAGTGCTTCGAGTGGCTAGTCAAATCATTCATCTGCTCCTCGTTGCATCCCACCCTGGACCCTATGCAGTTTGCATACCAGTCCAACAGGTCTACAGACGATGCCACCGCCCTGACAATGCACACCGCTGTCTCCCACCTGGACAAAGGGAATACGTATGTGAGGATGCTGTTCATTGACTACAGCTCAGCATTCAATACCATCATCTGGTTCAGAAAGACATGCATTATTTCCATGTTGTTTACAAGCCTTCCAGTAAATCCGATTCATTTGACATTAGACATTTTTGGAAAGTGCCCACACTGTACCCAGGATAATTACAAATAAGATAGCAATGTGCAACATGCACTGAAATCATTTAACATGCATTGTGTGTATAGTGTGTGACATTATGTCCACCTACCATTTATGGTTATAAGGGCCACATTTCTGCCATTGTGAAACATGACTATCGCCTGTTGAACAGCCACAGACGCGATCTGGCCTCTGTATAGGTAACAGCCGCACTAACAATGAAAAACAAATGGTAAAATTGTACATGTTAATTGTTTAAATTATCAATAACAGCATACACCCCCAATCCACAAAATGTATACCCTCAGTTGACTGGGGGTCTACATTATAGATGTAGATGTGTGACATTTGGGGGAAAACATTAACAACAATGTTGCGTGAATGAATGTGTTTTTCTTGTGAATCCATTAACAAGAATAGCATATTTTTAATACATAGTATGAAAAGCATAAGACTTAAAAACTGTACATATTTGCTGCTGAAACTCTGACAAAGGCTGCAAAAAAACTCCAGTTACTGCCTCTCTGTTGTGCAGGACAAAGTGTGTGTGAACAGCAACATCATTATTCTGGCTCTGCCCTCCTACATACTTCCGCTCAATTTGGATTGAGCGGCGAATCAGCAAACAGAGGGAGTAGCTGAGAACGATGACGTTGATGTCGTGCGCTAGTTTGTGTTGTAGTTCCATAATGGCGGCGGAGAAAGATGCGAGCGAAGCCATTCGGTCTGTTGTGGCAACACTGCCGAATATCTATAAACTAAAGCCGGAGCAAGAACAAGTTTTGCTGAGTTTTGTTGGTGGCCATGATGTTGTGGCCCTCCTACCAACGGGGTTCAGGAACAGTTTGATTTTCCAGCTACGGCAGCTCTGTTACAGTAGTGGTAAAGGAATTGGCTAAGGCAAACGGGAGCGAGGCCAGAGGCCATTCTGTACAAATGAAATGTACGAGAGTGTGGTTAGGACCAGTCTACAACATCACAGTCCTCACAAAGGAATGGGAGAGGAACGCAGTCCAAACACCTCACACTGACTTGTTTGCCACATTGGCACCTGCTGTTTGGATGTGGATCCTGACTAGCCAGCATATTTCCAATAAGAAAAGGCCTGGCCTCTTTCCACTTTTGTGAGGACAGTGTTTCTGATCTCCCAATGAGTAGCATAAGCAGCTGACTAGGGAGACGCCTCATGAGTCACTACTTGGTCCTCAACTCCATCCACCAGCAGCTCACGGAGCTCTTGACGAACCACCTCAGTTTCAGACACTGAAAGGAAAGAATTTATGAATAAATAAACCATGCCAGAAAGTGAACCAAACATTGTTGGTTGTATGACTTCTGGCTGCATAAATGACACTAGGGCTGTCCCCGACTAAGATTTTCTTTGGTCGACCAAGACTCGACTAAGCACTTCTGAAAATCAACTAATAGAACATTAGAATCGTTTTTCTTCTTCTATAAATGTCAATGTTTTTCATCAAACCATTTTGTGTGATGTTTTACCTCACTGTTTTAACCCTTGTACTACCTTAGGGTTGTTTTGACCCACAGCTATGTTGTGACAACTTGTCATGATAAAAAAATAAAGTGAAACCTTTTCTTTATCCTTCGCGCGGTATCAGGGTCGTTTTGATCCACAGCTATGTTGTGACAACTTTTCATAATAAAAAAATTAAGTGAAACATTTTCTTTATCCTTCGCGCGGTATCAGGGTTGTTTTGACCCACAGCTATGTTGTGACAACTTTTCATGATAAAAAAATTTAGTTAAACATTTTCTTTATCCTTCGCACTGTCTCAGGTTCGTTGTGACCCACAGGTGTGTCTATTACATCACCTTCGTGCTGTCTCCAGGTCCTTGTGACCGCCCTTGAGTAATACAACACCGCCACTAATGTGGCATTGTAATAATGTGTTTTGCTCCTTGTATATTCAAAAATGAGGAGGAGGAGGAAGCATACACCTGGTCCAAGCCACTATTATGAAACCTAGTTTCATTTTCAATATAATGTTTCAGTGCTTTTGACATGTATTTGTTCAGAAACCATCATCATGAGTCATAGTTGGTGTGTGATGATGACAGTGATATAGACCCATCCAAGACTACCAGCCCTAACTGTGGAGGGAGGGGTGAGCACCTCCAAAATAATTGAAACTAGCACACACACACACTGACAACTCTGAGAGACAGGAACAGTAACACAGAAAGTGACAACATTTCATTCGAAATGTTATTGTACATAAACAAACTTAAAAACAACAACATCAGTGACCCACAAACCCTAGTTAGAGAAAAGTTTATTTTTCAGTCATGGATCAGCAGACAACCCTCTTCTCATATATAGGACAAAGCATTTACACCCTCATCCACACCCATATTCTGTTAGCTGGAGTGTAGACTAAATGACTCAGACTCAGTGATAGTAGACGTTCCTGGGCGTCTAGGAGGTGGAATCTTCAGACTGGAGACGACGCGACCGAGTGCTGAGTCCTCTCATCTGGCGGCTCTCTTGAAGTCCGCCCCCAGGAAGGCATACAGCAGCGGGTTTAGACTGCAGTGGGCAATGCCATTGGTTCAGCCACTGCCAGCCACAAACCCAGAACCACCTTAAGACTGCAGCCCCTGGTAAGGACCTCTAGGCGCATGAGGGCATCCACAGTGATGCCAGCACCATACGGGAACCAACACAGGAAGAAGCAGAGGACCAATGCCACAGTGGCCCTGACAGCTCTGCACTTCTGTCTCTGCCCCTGCAGAGGGCAGCTGCGGGTCAGCCTGGACACGATAACACAGTAACACACCAGCAAAACTAGGCCCGGTACCACCAAACCCACCAACACCAGCTTCAGGTGGAACACCGACACCCAGAGAGGAACGTTGTCAGCTGGGTATAAGCGCTGGCACACAATCGTCCCATCTGCTTCCCAAGTCCTGGCAAACACTATGTCTGACACTGCCAAGAGAGCCGCAGGCGACCAGGCTCCTGGAAAAAGAGAGGGGGTGAGGGAAATAAAGTTTCGGTGGTTAGATCAGGCGATGGAGAATACAAGTGAAGACGTACCTCTGTACATCAGAAGCATGGGCACGTCGTGAGAGAGAGAGATAAGGGATGAGGCTAGAGACCTAGCTCACCTACAAACACCAGTCTCTGTGCCAGTAGCTGTCTCGTGTTTGAGGTGTGCGCGTCTGTTGCGTTGACCATGGCTAGGTAGCGGTCCAGACTGATGAAGGCCGGGATGAGCACACTCCCATACAGGTTAACCGTGTATATGACGTGCACGGCCACACAGGTTCCTAATCCGAAACGCCAGTCCGTCAGTGAGGCATATGCTGCCCAGAATGGGAGTGTCAGCACGAAGAGAAGATCGGCAGCAGAGAGGTGCAGCTGGTAGCGGTCTGTCAGACTCCATTTTGACATGGGGACAATCAGATAAAACCCTCTGTGTGTCATCTTCTACATCAGAATCTGAATTTGTTGTATCCGCCATGTAATGTGTTCACACAAACAAGGAATTTAATGTGACAGGAAGGTGCATACAATAAACGAATGTACGGATCCAAATGTTTTTTTTTATATATTAAAATGTACAAAGTAACTAACTAAACTTACTAATGAACTAAACTAATATAGTCTTTGTCATCGTCTTCATCATCCATCTTCATTCTCACCTGCGCTGGCAGCCAAGCACCATCACCACCAGGCCGTTCCCAGTGATGCCCAGGACAAAGATGAAGCCGTAGACGACAGGGAGGAACACCCTTTGGAGGTCAGGGGTTATAACTTGATCCAGGTCCCACGGATCCTCCAGGGCCACCCTAAGTTGCCAGAACCAGTGTAGTTTATGTCATAGTCCAACACAATATGCTGTAGGGAGGGAGAGAGAGACAGAGAGACAGATAGGAGGGGGAGAGAGATGGCAACAGTCATGAGAAACATAGAAAGACACTAGTAGATGAAGTGAGAGAGAATAAGCAGTTTCACCATAAGCCACCATAACTTGCCTTGGTAAAAAAGGATGACATGATAACTGTTCAAAACTGAAAAGATTCTTGACCAAACATGTTTTTTAAGTCGCACAATCATCGTTCTATTTGCTGAGACCAACTTTCCAGACTATAGTGATCCTTTATCCTTTTTATATATCCTTTATCTAAAGATAGATTTCAAAGACCCCAAAGAACTAAACAGACCTGCCACATTGTGACTGTGGGACCTTCCATTGGGGATCAGTTGTAAAATGTAAACCTACAAATCATAGATACGTAAATACAACAACAAAGCTGAATAAGACCTTGCCGCATACCTCACAGTACGACATGATTGAGCGGAGCCTGGGTCTCTGTCTCCTCTGCTGAGCGGAGCTGAGAACACTTCTCCCTTCAGTGGAGTTTAATATCTCTCCCATTCACCCCCAGAGCCCATACAAGTCTTGGTAGGAGGACTACACTTCCTCATCTCGGTCGGACAAATGAGTGCCCTTCCCCCCATCGTCTCTGTTGTAGAAATGCACTTCCTCATCCCGGTTGGGAGAAGTACATTTCCTCATCTCGGTCAGACAAATGAGTTCCCTTCCCCTCATCGTCTCTGTCGGAGGAAATGAGCACCCATCCCACCTGCAACTAAGTTGGACGAAATGAGCGCCCATCCCCCCTGCAACTTGGTTGGACTAAATGAGCGCCCTTCCCCCCATCGTCTCTGTCGGAGGAAATGAGCGCCCATCCCCCCTGCAACTAATTATGACGAAATGAGTGCCTTCCCCCCCTGCAAATACGTTGGAAGAAATTAGCGAATACTGAGCGTTTGGACATCGAGTGCTTGGACGTTTCAGAGGAGGTTGTCTGGGGAAGTGCTACTCCTTACATACATTCAGTGGGTTAGGGTCAGGCCAGTAGCCGTCGTCTAGTCACGCAGCTATGGCTGATGATTTCACTGCGCTGCAAGTTCTACAGCACATGTTTGCAAATGTCGAGCAGGGTGACTGAAGAGGAGGCAGAGGATGTGTCAGCAGAAGAAGACGGGGGAAAAGAGCACAATGCAGAGAACGTGTCAGAAGAAGAAGGCAAGGAAGAGCGCAACGCAGAGAATGTGTCAGAAGAAGAAGAAGGCAGAGAAGAGCGCAACGCAGACCGCCGCGACCTGTGGGGACACAAAGAAGACAAAGCCGACAATGATCCTCATGAGGACCAAGTGCCAGATACTTTTGTGTTGAAAAACGACAAAATCCAATGGTCTTCGGTTCCGTATGGAACCATCAGAGGATGCCGCCGTGCAACGTCAAAACACAGAGAGGCCCCCCAGACCCACAGCTTACGCCGTTTCCCATGCTCATGACATGGTCTCCACGTTTTTACTATTTGTCACGCCACAAATCGAAAGAGTGATCTTGGATGAGACAAATCGTGAAGGCTATCTGAAACGAGGAGTGGACAGCCATGGAGCCACTGACCTACGTGCCATCATAGGGCTGCTAATCCTGGCAGGGGTGTACAAGTCCCAAGGCGAAGCGGCCATCAGTCTATGGGACGAGCAAAGCGGCAGAGCGATTTTCCGCGTTACAATGTCGCGCTACTAGTGAACACCGGGAAGTCGATGGACGGCACCCCGGAGAAAAACCAGGGGATGCGCGTCGTGTCACGTGTGACATCGCAATGTCATGTGTGACAACTTATTCACCTCTTACAAACTCGGACGCAACCACATGACGACAAGAAACATGACCATAGTTGGCATGGTCCAAAAGAACAGGTTCAAGCTCCCGTCTGAGTTGCTAGCGACAAAGAAGCGACGGGTCGTCTCAGTTCGCCTTCACTCCCACCACCACTCTAGTTTCCTACCTCGCCAAGAAAAACAAGAATGGTTTACTTGAGCACACGCCACACAGACGCCCAAATCAGTGACAGAGACGACGGGAAACCGACTATCGTCCTAGACTACAACCGCAACAAAGGAGGTGTGGACAATCTAGATAAGGTCATCACTTAGTACAGCTGTAAAAGGAAGACTTCCCGCTGGCCCCTCGTCATCTTTGACAACATGATTGACGTCTCCTCCAACAATGCCTTTGTGATATGGAGAGAGGTCAACCCCAACTGGATGTTTTTTCCTCGAGCAGCTTGGCAGGGCACTTATGACTCCGCTGATCGAAAGAAGACAACGTGTCCCCCACACGGCAGTGGCGGCGACGGTTGTGAGAGGTCTCCGGATGGCCAGCTGTTGCGATCTGCCTTCTCAACGACAACCCGAAGAAGCTCACAACAACGCCGCCGCCGAAGCCACCTCATCGGAAGGACTGTCATCACCGGTCACCTCTTGTGCCAGTAGGAGGATGAGATGTCAAGTCTGCCCGGTGAAGAAGGACAGTAAAACTACCACCGTTTGTTGCAGGTGTAAGAACTATGTCTGCAGAGCCTGTTCGCATGTATACTGCCCCACATGCTCCACCGAGCTGGGCATGGGCCAGGGGGGACGCGCTCACGTTGACCCTGGACGACACGCGGGGGTGTGTAGAGAAGGCGACGATGACAACGACAACTGAGTAAAGTGAAAAAGAGGGGTTTGCTGAAGTCACACAGTGCTGTTGCAACCCCATCCATGGTTGCGTATAGACAATGTGGATGGCGATAGGAGGATTATCCCTGGCGCTGTCTCCGGGTCGTTGTGAAGCACAGTCATGGCGTATGGTGTGACCACTTTTCATAATACAAAAATAAAGTGAAACATTTATTTGTATTCCTTGCGTTATCTACCTAGTCTGTTACACCACTCTCATGCTGTATCGGGTTCGCTGTGACTCACTGATCATAGTCTGTTTCACAACTCTTGTGCTGTATCCAAGTCGTTGTGAGTCAAAGTCATGTTGTGAAAACTTTTCACAATAAAAAAATTATATGAAATATTTGTATTCCTTGCCTTGTCTACCTAGTCTGTTAGGTGACACTCATGCTGTTTTCAAGTTGTTGAGACTCACCACACCTAGTTTATTACACCACTGTCGTGCTGTATCGGGTTCAATGTGACTCGCCAATCCTAGTCTGTTTACCAACTCTCGTGCTGTATCCAAGTCGTTGTGAGTCTCAGTCATGTTGTGAAAACTTTTCACAATAAAAAGATAAAGTGAAATATTTGTATTCCTCCCGTAGTCTGTTAGGTGACTCTCGTGCCGTTTTCAAGTTGTTGAGAATCGCCGCACCTAGTCTGTTACTTCACTCTAGTGCCGTTTCGGGGTCCTTGTGAGTAAAAGTCATGTTGCGGAAACTTTTCACAATACAAAAATAAAGTAAAATATTAGTATTCCTTGCCTTGTCTACCTAGTCTGTTACGTGACTCTTGTGCTGTTTTCAAGTTGTTGAGACTCACCGCACCTAGTCTATTACACCACTGTTGTGCTGTATTGGGTTCAATGTTACTCGCCAATCCTAATCTATTACACAACTCTCGTGCTGTATCCAACTTATTGTGCGGCATCAAGCACATTACATTAAACGGTGGACGGCGAGTATCAAGTATGGAGCATTGGCCAAACTCCATCTCCTTACACATTCAATCAAACTCGAGCCCTATCACTTGACCACCGACAGTGTTTCTCTCTGCATCCATCTCGGCGAGCAGACTATGTCAAATGTATTTGCACATGCCAGCAACATCACCCACATAGCAGGCACTGTCGGCCCGTTTCCGGCTGAGTGTTGGCACAATCGGCTGAAGTCCGGGTCGGCTGAAGTATTGTCTCACTTGGTCGGGCCGACTCTGGCATGGTGTAGTCGTACTGACTACATCACACTGTAACTGGCCCAATTATGGTTCAAGTTATGTGTTACTTTGTTGAGGCAAAGAGCATGACTAGCTTCAGCCTGAGTGTTGGACACTGATGTGGACATTGTTTTACTGCACACTAGTCACTTATACACTGTCACTTTCAGCTACAGGTTGCTCTTTCAGTAACATTGCACTACTGTACCTCACTGTACCTCGCCACCAGGCTCCTGTTTGGTCATTGACATAGTAACTGATCTGCAAATTTGCACTATTGCACTGTACTCCACTTAGGTTAGAATAGGTTATAGGGTTGAAACAGGTTTTTTGTGCATTAGGGTTAGCATAGCGTACTATTTATTGTTATCTGTAATTTAGGAAGTTTTAGTGTTAGGGTTAGTATAGTCGTTTATTTATTGATATCTGTATATTTAGGAAGTTCACTTATCTAAGCTCAGCATAAATGTAAATTTGTTCTGTGTACTTATATGTTATGTTATGTCAGGTGCTTGCGTTGTCTTGTCTTAAGAATTTCAGTGCCCAGTCTAACCTTGTGTTGTTCTGTGTACCTGACAAATAAAAGACTTGAACTTGAACTTGAGTGTTGGCACTATCGGCTGTAGTCCGGGTTTTCAAATTCAGATCTGGTAAGTGGAGCCTTGATTTAACCCTTACATTTTCAACCACTTAAACTACAAGCTAGAGAAATAGTGTTTGAATATACGTGATTTTGTCAGCAATGTAGAATGGCAGGCCGATTAAAAATATAATCTATTGTTTAAAAAGTACGACCATCCAGTGATTATAGGGGGAAAGGAAAGAATAGAATTTCCACACAAACAAAAATAGCCAGCATTAGCTTTACTAGCTAGCTAGTACTCTTCTTGTTCGACCCGACATGGCCAAACAAGATATTTATCTTAAAAGGTATATAGTGTTGCTAAATAATGTTTATTTAGCAAGTTTTACAGAAATGTTCACATTACTGCCTGTCACCAACACCGAGTGAAGGTTTATGTAGGCTATTGCTTTATTTGAAAGCTGCAGTTCTTTGCATTTTTTAAGTGGTATTTTTATAGCAAAGTTTTAACATATGAGTGAACTATGCACTATTACTGTTGCACAGTAAACCTGTATTAAAAAAGACACTCTTACATAGCTATAGTGTTGCACAGTGAACCTGTATTAAAAAGAGACACTCTTACATAGCTTCATTGTTCCTGTGCATACATAAGAGACTCTGACATAACGCCATCTCTGTAGCACTCCATCTAGTCCAGAACCCAGGGTCCTGAAGTCTCGACTGTTACGATACTCAAATGTTGCAATGTTAATATACCTCTCTGATCTAACGAGTCTGACTAGCTGTTGTGACCTCTCAGGTGGGCTATGGTTGCAATGGAGAGCTGGAGAGATGGTTGTTCTGCTAGGTTCTCCTGTCTCTGCACAGGAACTGCAGCTCTTTTGCAGTGATCATTAAGGGGCCTAATGACGAATCTTGGTCAGAATTATGTTGGCCCATGCTACACCCCTTCACCAAGTTTCATACAAATCGGGCTGGTAGTTTTTGCGTAATGCTATTCACACACATACAGACCGACATTCAGACACATACAAAAGAGAAAACATTACCTTCCGCCCTGCAGTGGCTTTGCCTGGGTCGGAGGTTATAAACAGTGGGGCATCGGATCTATTTATGTTTTTTGGATATGGTTTGTCCTTGCTGAAGGTAGAAATCATTACCCCGTTGGATTGTTTACAAGCCAAGTGTCTAGATGCTGAACCTATCATTATCAGTGACCTATGCACTTTGTAAAGCTCTCTCTTGGAAGTCGCTTTGGATAAAAGCGTCTGCTAAATGAATAAATGTAAATGTAATCATTAAATAATGATATATTTTCTTTTGACCAAGAAATGGCTGAGACGATTTCCTCAGTGCCATAGAGAGAACGACAGTGGGGATCTATGTTGGGAAAGACACTGCCAGCAGTGAACCTTCTGACATCAGGATAGACCTCGAGGGTGTGATGGTGCTTCAAGAGAATGTAGCACTTGCTTTTGCAATTTTGTTTGGGCTCTTTTATGCCTTGAACATGCAGTACCTTGAGTCACCACCTTACCGCGGTGGAGGGGTTTGCGTGTCCTAGTGATCCTGGAAGCTATGTTGTCGGGGGCTTCATGCCCCTGGTAGGGTCACCCAAGGCAAACAGGTTCCAGGTGAAAGACCAGACAAAGCGTGGCTCAAAAAAACAACCATGAAGAAACACAACAATGGTTCTCAGTTGCCCCTGCCCGGAAGCGGGTCACCGGGGCCCCCCCCCTGGAGCCAGGCCCGGGGGTGGGGCTTGATGGCGAGCGCCTGGTGGCCGGGCCTTTTCCCATGGGGCCCGGTCGGGCACAGCCCGAAGAGACAACGTGGGACCCTCTTCCAGTGGGCTCACCATCCGCAGGAGGGGTCATGGGGTTCGGGTGCAGTGTGAGACGGGCGGCGGCCGAAGGCGGGGGCCTTGGCGGTCCGATCCTCGGCTGCAAAAGCTAGCTTTAGGGACGTGGAACGTCACCTTGCTGGCGGGAAAGGAGCCTGAGCTGGTGCGCGAGGTAGAGAGTTTCCGGCTAGATATAGTCGGCCTCGCCTAGACGCACAGCATAGGCTCCGGAACCAGTCTCCTTGAGAGGGGCTGGACTCTCTTCCACTCTGGAGTTGCCCTTGGTGAGAGGCGTCGAGCTGGGGTGGGAATACTGGTTTCCCCTCGGTTCGGCGCCTGTACATTGGGGTTCACCCGGGTGGACGAGAGGGTAGCCTCCCTCCGCCTTCGGGTGGGGGGACGGGTCCTCACTGTCGTTTGTGCTTATGCACCAAACGGCAGCTCAGAGTACCCACCCTTTTTGGAGTCTCTGGGGGGGGTGCTGGAAAGCGCTCCTCCCTGGGATTCCCTCGTCCTCCTGGGGGACTTCAATGCTCATGTGGGCAATGACAGTGAGACCTGGAGGGGAGTGATTGGGAGGAACGGCCCCCCCGATCTGAACCCGAGTGGTGTTTTGTTGTTGGACTTCTGTGCTAGACACGGTTTGTCCATAACGAACACCATGTTCAAGCATAAGGGTGTCCATATGTGCACCTGGCACCAGGACACCCGAGGTCTCAGTTCGATGATCGACTTTGTAGTCGTGTCATCGGACTTGGGGCCGCATGTCTTGGACACTCGGGTGAGGAGAGGGGCGGAGCTGTCAACTGATCACCACCTGGTGGTGAGTTGGCTTCGATGGTGGGGGAGGACGCCGGTCAGGCCTGGCAGGCCCAAACGTAATGTGAGGGTCTGCTGGGAACGTCTGGCGGAACCCTCTGTCAGAAGGAGCTTCAACTCCCACCTCCGGGAGAGCTTCGATCATGTCTCGGGGGGGGCCGGGGACATTGAGTCCGAATGGGCCATGTTCCGGGCCTCCATTGTTGAAGCGGCTGACCGGAGCTGCGGCCGCAGGGCGGTCGGTGCATGTCGCGGCGGTAACCCTCGGACCCGGTGGTGGACTCCGGAGGTGAGGGATGCCGTCAAGCTGAAGAAGGAGGCCTATCTGACTTGTAGCTGATGTGTACCGGCAGGCCAAGCGGAACGCGGCTTTGGCGGTCGCGGAGGCAAAAACCCGGGCATGGGAGGAGTTCGGCGAGGCCATGGAGAATGACTTCCGAACGGCTTCAAAAAGGTTCTGGACCACCATCCGGCGGCTCAGGAGGGGGAAGCAGTGCTCTGTCAACACTGTATACGGTGGGGATGGTGCGCTGCTGACCTCGACGGGGGACGTCCTGGATCGGTGGAAGGAATACTTCGAAGACCTCCTTAATTCCACCAACACGCTTTCCGACGTGGAGGCAGAGTCTGGGGACATCGGGGGGGGCCCTTCTATCTCTGGGGCTGAGGTCGCCGAGGTGGTTGAAAAGCTCCGCGGTGGCAGGGCCCCTGGGGTGGATAAGGTCCGCCCGGAGTTCCTTAAGGCTCTGGATGTTGTAGGGCTGTCTTGGTTGACACGACTCTGCAACATCGCGTGGACATCAGGGACAGTGCCTCTGGACTGGCAGACTGGGGTGGTGGTTCCCCTCTTTAAAAAGGGGGACCGGAGGGTGTGCGCCAACTTTAGGGGGATCACACTCCTCAGCCTCCCTGGGAAAGTCTATTCAGGGGTCCTGGAGAGGAGGGTCCGTCGGATTGTCGAACCTCGGATTCAGGAGGAGCAATGTGGTTTTCGTCCTGGCCGTGGAACAGTGGACCAGCTTTATACCCGCCGAGTCCTGGAGGGTACATGGGAGTTCGCCCAACCAGTCTACACATGTTTTGTGGATTTGGAAAAGGCGTTCGACCGTGTCCCTCGGGGGCTCATGTGGGGGGTGCTCCGAGAGTACGGGGTACCGGATTTCCTGATCGGGGCTGTCCGGTCCCTGTACGACCGGTGCCAGAGTTTGGTCCGCATTGCCGGTAGTAAGTCGAACTTGTTTCCGGTGAGGGTTGGACTCCGCCAGGGCTGCCCTATGTCACCGATTCTGTTCATTACCTATATGGACAGAATTTCTAGGCGCAGCCAGGGTGTTGAGGGGGTCCGGTTTGGTGACCTCAGGATCGGGTCGCTGCTTTTTGCGGATGATGTGGTCCTGTTGGCTTCATCGGGCCGTGACCTTCAGCTCTCACTGGAGCGGTTCGCAACCGAATGTGAAGCGGCTGGGATGCGAATCAGCACCTCCAAATCTGAGGCCATGGTAATCGACCGGAAAAGGGTGGAGTGCCATCTCCGGGTCGGGGAGGAGATCCTGAACCAAGCGGAGGAGTTCAAGTATCTCGGGATCTTGTTCACGAGTGAGGGAAGAATGGAGCGCGAGGTCGACAGGCGGATCGGTGCGGCGTCCGCAGTGATGCGGGCTCTGCATCGGTCCGTCGTGGTGAAGAAGGAGCTGAGTCGAAAGGCGAAGCTCTCTATTTACCAGTCGATCTACGTTCCTACCCTCACCTATGGTCACGAACTATGGGTAGTGACCGAAAGAACGAGATCGCGAATACAAGCGGCCGAAATGAGCTTTCTCCGCAGGGTGTCCGGGCTCTCCCTTAGAGATAGGGTGAGAAGCTCGGTCATCCGGGAGGGGCTCAGAGTAGAACCGCTGCTCCTCCGCGTCGAGAGGAGCCAGCTGAGGTGGCTCGGGCATCTGATTAGGATGCCTCCTGGACGCCTCCCTGGTGAGGTGTTCCGGGCACGTCCCACTGGGAAGAGGCCCCGGGGAAGACCCAGGACACGCTGGAGGGACTATGTCTCTCGGCTGGCCTGGGAATGCCTCGGGGTCCCCCAGGAAGAGCTGGCGGAAGTGGCCAGGGGGAGGGAAGTCTGGGCCTCCCTGCTTAGGTCGCTGCCCCCGCGACCCGATCCCCGGACAAGCGGCAGATGACGGACGGACGAACATGCAGTACCCTACAAAGCTCCGCAACAACTTTGAGGCATTTCAAAAGATCATCATGGAGCTGGATGTGGGTGAACTGTCTGAAGAAAGGCTCATAGCTGGAAAACTAATTTATGCTAGTGAAGAGAGATCATTGTTCTCTTCCCCACCCCCTCTCTCCCTTCTGTTCCAGTATGAGTGGAGAAGATTGTAAACTTTACATTCCAGGACTAGGGATGGGTATCGTAAATCTTTAGCGATATCGATACCATTTTCGAGACTGCTTAACGATTCGAGTCTTTATCGATACCACTATCGATACTTTTCTATTTCTTAAGTAAAACAGATGTAAAATAGAACAAGGGGAACGTGTTGCTCTCAGGAGGAGGCTGGCTAAAAGGAGCATATAGGCACAATGGATCCTGGCTAAATATGTCCACTACAGATGTACTATCCACAGCCTGAATGAGTAACTAGACTGTGATTGGTTGGTTGACATTGTCAAGCTCATCGACTTTATGAAAAGTTGAACACGTTTCAACAAAATGCACCTGATATAGCTTATATTTGGGCATATTTGAGTGAAATAGTTGCATTGTTGAGCCCTGAATTGGCTTATTATTGTCAACGATGGAGACTTACTCCGAAGTTGGGGTGCGCTCACCAGAGGATTGGCCTGCAAAGGCAGCTGGAGTTGGCTTGAAGACAGTCGAAGTACTGCATTTTATCTTTATCTGATGCACAACGTTGAGGTGCTTGTTCATCGCAGTTGTGTTCCCCCCCTTACAATAAATTACTTTAGAACATATATTGCACTTTGCGTCATCTTTATCTTTGGCTTTAATAAAATGTAGCCAAGCCTTTGACCGTTTCGTGCGTTCTACCATAGTAGCTAGCAACAAAATTATAAATGAAGCGAAGTAGCGTGTGAGGCAATTAAATTCTTATTTGTTTAGTTTAAAAGCGGTTGGCAGGCCATTCAATTGAATTTAGTCATTTCATTAGTCAAACGTTGTATGTTTGTGCACCAGTGATAACATTACTTATTTCTCGAGACATAAGTCAACGTTACATTATATTACTTAGTCTCAATAGACCAATTATCACCCTACGTCACACAACTTTCAAGCAGGCTCAACTGCGCATGTGGGTTGCAAAAGACGAACTTCTCCCCGTTCTATTACTCTTGGAGTGTCGTTCAGGTCATCATATATCTCTGGCCACTGGATTGCAGGGCTTGATATTAACTTTTTGAGGCTCTTGGCCTTTGGACAAATACATTTACGTTCACTTGTCTATGCACAAAAGTCACTTGACCCCGATACCCTTAAATAGCCTGTCCAAGTGATCGGGCAAAACTAGTCTGGCTAACGGAGGTCGCTTTCTCAGGCAAATGACGAATGAAACAGACAGGTTAAAGAAATCCGAGATTCTGGCTATCTTCACCAGACTCGTATCTACCGTACCGGGCGACATTCTCACTCAAATTTCAAGACTTTCGTGACCCAAATCAAAATTCTGATGCGACAGATCATTGGGTAATCGCTTTCTCTCCTAAAGGCATGTCCTCCTCGACGCTTTTGGTCTTTTTAAATCTAACTATTTGTATTATCCGTGTGGTCTTTTTGCCATTTAAAATGCTATCCTTTCCCGGTTTTCTGCAGCCACAGTGCGCGCGCATCCCGATTGTTTACAAACAAATAATTGGTCTATAGCGGAATCGATAAGCTTGGACCTTATTGATATTCGGGTTTTGAGAAATTTGGAACCGGGTCCTTACAGAACCGGTTCTCGACACCCATCCCTAGCCAGGACTGAGTGGTGTTGTCACCTAGTTTTGTTACAACCAGTCCGGTGTTTTAGAGTTGTAATTACAGTACAGTTCTAGACAATTAGAATGTTACTATTCCATGAGTTTATATATATATATATATATTTATATATATATCTGCCCATGGCACTTTTCATTTTTTTTGCATGCAATACTCATTTTCTCTCTGTTTCTCTCTCTCTCGTATTCTGATTTGATTTGTACCTTAGCATTTTTGCCATTTGGGACTTGACCAGTTTGTGGAATAGATGTTTAGAATATAACTGTCTCATAGTTTTTCATGACAATACAAGTTTGTGTTTAAAATGATCAAGAAATAGTCATTTGAAATGACAAACATTCAAATTGATTAATTTACAAAAAGTATAATTTAAAAAGATATAATTAAACTTTAATGTAATAATTCCAATGCGTTGGAATAAAGAGATAAAAAAATATATTTATTTAATCAGTTTCCAAGCCGACACTCAGCCATATATGTCTTACAGTGTCTGGGCCACATGACACAATATTAAAATGTTACAGGGTGGGGGCCGCATCTGGGCCTGAACAAATCGTATGTGTCTGTTTACAATATGTGGACCAGTTTTGGGCCGGGGTCCCAGCCAGAACTGGGCTTGTGGTCGGGGGACCATCAGCAACATGGATGTAGGACCTGGACCTGAATATCGATGTCGGACCCTCTGGTTGCCATGTTTATATGACGGCTCCGAGGCCTTCCGACACGAAGGCAGCTCCGTCTAAAGCTAAAGATACGCACACCTCCGGTTGCGACTGCTTAGGTCACTGCGGCAGCTTTGGTCACTGCGGCTCCGGTCGTGGCAGCTTTGGTCACGGCGGTCGCACTCGGCTTGCGAGGATGATGACTCCCATGATCAACTGGGCCAATCCCTGGGCGACAGTCTCAGACAACGGGAGGATGGTCGATACCTCGGTGTATGTCATCTACAACGGAACCCCACACCCAAAAACTGAAGCCAGCTTATGGTCAGAAACCGTTATGGTGTTGGGCTCCGAGATCAAAATTGTCTTCACCTCTAAGGCTGGGGATACCTCCATGGGATCCTTTACGCAGTGCCGCCACTCCCATAACGCGCACTACGCGCTGTGCGTAGGGCACCAAGTCCTGAGGGTGCACCAAAAAATTGCCAACTGAAAAATCATCATAGTTATAATAATTGTAATGCCAATATTATTTCAGTATAGAAATATTGGCCACCTTTTAGGCATGTATATCACAAAACAGGCTGTTATGATGGTGCCCCCCCCCAAAAAAAACAAATACACACTCAACTTCACAAGCTCGCTGTGGGTGCCCTTTCCTATCTCAGTGGCCTGACGAACTTTGACAGTAGGCTAGGTCAACTTTTCGAAAATGGCCTCGAAAAGACAACAGGAGTCAGGGGCAGAAATAAGAAAGAGAAAGAAAGAAATATCCTTATTCGGGTACTTCCGTTTGAAGTTTTGTTTCACTCCCAGCGTCGTTAAGTGAAATATTTGTATTGCTCGCATAGTTTACCTGGTCTACGTGACTCTCGTGCTGTTTCCAAGTTGTTGAGACTCACCGCACCTAGTCTGTTATGCCACTCTCGTGCTGTTTCCAAGCCATTGTGACCCACCTGATGAAGAAAGTGTTTTGTCCGTTTCTTCATAAACGGAGTGACTAAGTTCGGTTGAGTTCTGGATTTTAATAAGTATTTATCAATCTGCAGATTGGGAGAGAAAACCAGACCTCTGACAATACATGACAACACAACACCTGGCTTAGGTCTCAATGATGTCTCTCTCAGCTCTGAAGGCCGGAGGACCATCTTTTATAGGGCACAAGAATGTAAACATAGATAGTGACAGTCAGGCAGTAATGACGTTACAACAGTCTCAGAGACAGAGATTCACTGCTCCCAACACATGACAACTCTCAGACTAGAGTTCATTGGTGGAGCTCTCCTTGTAATCATGACAAAGGACGTTGAACCAGTACTTTCTCCTGATCCCGAACATCTATTAATCCTGACACATAGACACAATCTACTCTTATTAATAGCAAGCTTACATGAGAACATATTAACTAGTATGTAATGACTAATTCTATTGATTAGTGAATAATGTAAGCACACAGGAAATTGCAATTTCTTTCCACACTCCCCCCTTTTGCCGTTTAACGTCAACACAACAACCATTCATCAACTGTTTATCTGGGGCCTGCTGTAGTGCCTTACATTTCACAAGTTTCCTAACATTTCAAAACCTTAACAATCAAACAATACAGTATCTGTTACTACTCAGCACAGCATATACGATTATAGGATTTGAACAAATATTAGGTAGTACCCAATCACAGGTGAAAACGTACAAAGTCAATGAAGTGAATAGCATAATGACAGTTTATCAATGATTCTAGAAACATAGGCATGTTTCTCTAGTGGACATAACCAAGGGTCATGATCTCGTGAGCTCAACACAGCAGGGTATAGACCAAACACTGTTCATTACATGTAAATTCAGAGCACTTCAGTATATAAGAGCAACAGTGTACAAGTAATAAAGTAACCATTATCTTTAATTATTGTTAACTGATTTGTGGTTAAGGACAGATCTATTCAGGTTGCACACAGCATTGTATATCAATTGGAAAATAGAAGGAGGCAAATGGCCATCTTTATTACATTGGCAAGGTAGTCACTTGGTACTTGAGATTACATATCAGACATGTCCCTTCTCAAGGCAATACAGTAACCATCAGTTTTGCTTGCCTTTGTTGTGTGACTTGATTTGGGCTACCATAATCTTACTGGCATGCTTCCGAGAGCCTACTGCACAGCACTGTACACATCTTCCAAGCACAAACCACAATCAGCACAACAACGATTAACATGCCCAATCCAGTGATTCTCATTTGAATAATAGTCAAAAAGAAACCCCCAACCGAGGATGTCAGTCAGCACAATTCCAAGCTTCAAGTTCCCCCAAAACTTAAAATTATCTCTTTGCGTGATGTGAGCATATTTGTGATATTAGCAGATTCATCTGGGATAAATGTACATCAGTCATGACCTATCACAGAGCTGACAACAGATAATCCAGTGCCATATGGTTCTGTAGCACTACCTGCCTCATGGCCTTCATCTCAGAAGCAACCGCAGTTAAGGCGTCGGCTGTCTCATTACCAATAGACTCCAACCCTAGTGCTAAGCTCCCAATATCTGTAAAGGCAATGATAATACCATACACGGGGAAAATGGCAGCTGAAAACGTGACAAGTGACTGAGGTACTATTGAATCCACGTGATGTGATCCCAGCCTCTTGGCATCTGCTTTAATAAGACTTCTTTTGTGGCGGTGCCACCAATGTTTGGGCAAGGGGTGCAGGGGCAACCCATCTATAGGTCTGAGGGCTCCTACAATAAACCCAAGGTAACATGTTCCTGACCAGTCAGCCGGCAGGAAAATAATAAGCACTCTTACCACATCCCCACATGGTGCCCTTGTTAGCTGCATGAGGAACCCCAAAATGGTGATGCCCTTATACAGTACTTATGGGTCCATCTGCAACAGGCTGTTAACATACATAAACACAGTGTGGTTAAATGTATTTTTTCCAATTACCTTCCCATAAATATTTGAATATTTAATCAACCATATACTACATCTTCTGTAGTATGCTAAAGGTGTATGAATAGCATAGTCAGCAAGATCTGGAATTAATGCCACCAGTCCAAATGGTATTCAGGACAAGTAACATTGAACTCAGATACAATTGAACTTTCAAATCATCCAGTAGAGTGTGAGCATACACAGAAACCGTATCCTTACATGTATTATTCTCCAACACTCTCACTGTACCACTGTGCCATACACATAACCATGCAGGTGGGGCATATTCAAGAGATGACTGACTCATTCGACAGAACAGTCACATTTGTTACATCCAACCCTACACAAAACCACTTCTTAACCTTACACATATCAGCCATTGACAGAGGGACAGATATCCCTGGATAACCTCCAGGGTGCTTGGGACTCTAACCACAAACT
Organism: Hypomesus transpacificus; assembly: GCF_021917145.1. NCBI lineage: Eukaryota > Metazoa > Chordata > Actinopteri > Osmeriformes > Osmeridae > Hypomesus > Hypomesus transpacificus. Next base: position 548,332 of record NW_025813695.1, on the reverse strand, counting down.
CTGCAAGGTCTGTCCCCTCTAATGCTGGTCCAGTCATTTTTTTTTCGTCCACGGTAAGGTGTTGTTGTAAAGATTGTTCTTCATGTGTGCTTCATGATGAATCTCAATGTTCACATCAATATAATTGGGAGCGTGCAATAGTGACTCTCAGTGTGGCTCATGTATGCGATGTCTGTGGACTCCACTGCGTCCAGTATCAGTAAATGTCTGTCAGGTGTGTGCGTCAGTATGTCTGGATCTAATCTCACACCGTAGCTCAGGCAGCGGCCTCGGTTTCCTTGAAACAACCGAGGGCCTCTGCCTCAGTATCCTCTCGTCCCCTTTCTGGGTGCTGTCATCTACTTCATGTAGAGCCCGGAGGAAGACTGAAAGTGTCTTCCCCTCTCCAGGCTCCTCTCTCTGGTTTCCCGTCTGGGTGCTGTCATCTGCTTCATGAATCACACATGGGGGAGAGAGAGATGGTAGCGACAGTAGCCCCTCTCTGGCTTTCTCCACATGTGACTCACCTTTCGACGTCTTCAACACCTCCGGGTGGGTGCTCTTTGGGACCTCTTTCTCGGCACCCCTGGATTGGAGTGCTGGATGGCGGGGTCCTGGTTCTGGCTCAAATCGGTCTGCTGGACTGGAACCTGCTCCCGGATCAGCTGCTGCAAACGGGTGTCCACCCCCCTTGGTGTACTCCTGGAAGAGTAACCCAGTGGAGATGAGACAAATGAAGTGAAGTTGGAGCAGGCACCATTTGGAGGTGCACCTGCTCCTCCACCGGTCCCTGGCTCTCCGTTGGAACCCTCCACCGTGTTGTTCGGTGGAGGGGCTGTTATGCAGTGTGTCGCATGGCTCCATGTTAGATGACCCTCCACTTTCACCGCTGTGTGAGTCACTAAGAGAAACAGCTATGGACTGCTCCATCTCGCTGAGAGGCAGTCCTCCGTTTGTGCACTTTCACGTACACGTAGTCTCCAGGTTGATAGGGATGACATGGCTCCCCAGGCAAGGCAGCTTTCACCTGTGAATGCACAACCCTGGCTGCTCTAGTTAGGGCGTAACAACATTTTAACATTGTATCATCCATTTGGTGGATATCCATCTGTGTCAATGATAGTGGGAGAAACAGGCAATCTCATTGGTCTCTCAACAACTATCTTGTGTGGGGAAAGTCCATTCCTCCTCTGGGGAGTGGACCTCATGGCCATAAGAGCTAGTGGAAGTGCATCAGGGCACTTCAGTCCTGTCTCTTCACATATCTTGGCAATTTCCTTTTTTTTTTTTTTCATGTTGCCTCTCAACTGCCCCCGCAGACTGTGGGTGGGAGGGACAGTGAAAATGCTGGTTGATCTGGAGCGCTTTAAGTTCCTGAACAATTTGACCCATGAAATTTGAACCTTTATCACTGGACAGTCTTGTGAGGACCCCATATCTACAGATCACATCTCTAATAATAGCATCTTGGCTACCGTGGTTGCATCAACTTTCCGACATGGGTAGGATTCTACCCATTTCGAGAACATGACAACAATTACAAGTACACACTCAAAATTACAACACTTGTTCATCTGCATAAAATCTATTTGTAAATTAATAAAAGGACCACTTAGTGGTGGGTGGGCTTGGTGGCTCTTCTCTTTGGTCCCTTTTCGGGATTATGCTGCTGGTAAAATGACACTGAGCACAATGTTTCTCAGCCTTTGTGGAAAAACCAGGTGCAAACCAATCTGTATTTACTATTGAGACCATACCCCCCTTGCTCGTATGGGCACATCCGTGCGCCATGCGAGCCAACCAAGGGAACAATGCACGTGGAATCTTTCGCACAGCCAACATATACCAACCATCCCTCTCAGTGTTATCAGCAGCGACTTGAAGGTCCATCACAACATGAAGAGAGGGAGTGCGCGTTTCCGGTTGCTGAGACACAAAAAACAAATACAGACCTGGGACACATCAGAGAGCCTTTGCTGCAACATCAGCTCAAGCATTTCCTCTTGAAACATATTTTCTGTATTGTTAGTATGAGCCTCACACTTAACAATAGCTTGCTTTCTCGGTAGTAGTATTACATTATCAAATCATCTTTCCATTCTCGATTGCTCCGCCTGAGGAGTTAATGAAACCCCTTTCTCGCCATATGGCACCAAAATCGTGAGTAACTCCAAATCCATACCTTGAGTCAGTGTGAATATTTACGAACTTGCCTTCTGACAAACAACATACCCTTGTCAAAGCAAAACACTGCTTGCTGTGCAGTGCATTGTGGAGACAGTTTAACAGATTTGAATGTCTCACTGTCCGTGCAGACCGCTTATCCGGAGTTTAGAGAGCCATCCCATGCTCGGGACGAAGATCCATCTACATACAACACAAGTTCAGCATTATCCATAGGTTTGTCAAACAAATCAGGTCTGGGTGTTAGGACTTGGCAACAATGAAGCCGGAGCATCTATGGATCGAAATGTTACCTTGAGTCAACAAAATCAGTTTACTTTGTAGCTCGTGGCTGACAAGTATTGAGTTTTGGTGCGTAACAGAAAAACACTTACTGTATGAGGAACCATCACTGCCAAGGGCGACCCCAGCACTATATCTGAAGTTGCTTCCACACATGTTGCCGCAGCACAGACTGCTCGTAAGCACGGGGGGAAACCTGCTGCCACAGTATCTAAAGAAGAACTCACATTGGCAATAGGCCTCTTAAGATGACCATGTTGCTGGGTCAGTACACCCTGGTGTAATCTGGCAGACCGAGAGCTGGAGCCTGGGCCAAGGCCTGCTTGAGAGATACAAATGATTTATCAGCTTCAGTTTTTCCACAAAAATGAGTATCAGTCTCTTTCCTTAAATCAAGGAGAGGTCTAGCCAACACAGCATAATCAAGGATCTACTAACGACAATACCCAGCTAAACCTAGAAAAGACTTGTTGTTTTGGTGTTCTAGGCTTCGGTATCCATCGGATGGCCTCCACTCTATCAGGCGTCAGTAGACGCTCTGTACTTTTGAGTGTATGGCCCAGATACTTGACCTCCTAAGACCATAACTGCAGTTTTGCTTTTGAGGCCTTGTGGCCCTTCTCAGCCAGTGCCTGTAGCACAGCAATAGTGTCTTGTTGGCAGGAGGCAAGATTCTTAGAACATATCAAAAAGGTCATCAATATACTGCACCAGAGTACAGCCGGCTGCTAAGGTGACATCCTGGAGGTCCTCTCGTAATGCTTGACTAAACAACGTAGGTGATTCGGTGTACCCCTGTGGTAGAACTGAAATGTATAGTAGACCTGGTGAACTGGAATGCAAACAGATACTGGCTCTCTTCTGCAATGGGAACAGAGAAGAAAGCACACAATAGTCATTCACAGAGCTAGAAAGTAACAGGGTTACTTGCTAAGTATCGTAACAGGGTTAGGCACAACAGGATGTATAAACCCATAATAAACTTCCATGTATTATATTAGCTTTAAAGGATCAAATTGACCTTAAGTCTACCTATGACTCCTTGTATCAACAAAGCATCAATAACTGGGACAATACCTTTCCCTACTTCTTCATTACTAGCATACTGAGGTACGGTTCTCAAGAGTCGTACTATAAACAATGATAACAACTGGGGTAGCATTCTTAATGCGCCCAATGTGATTAGCGTGTGTGGACCACAGGAGCTCAGGCCCAGCTTCTAGCAAGGCCACATCTGCGGTCGCTAAAATCTCTGCATTCCACTGCTGGGGGATGTGTATGGGATTGCTAGGCCAAGTGTCCCAAGGAATAGACAAGAAAATCAGTAGTACATATCATTTCGGTTCAGTTTGCACAACAAATTCCTTTCCAACAGATGTATTCTACACCCCATAGTTGAAAGAAATATGACTCTAACCTCAAGGATATCAACCTATTTTTTTTCTTTACTTTAGAGGATTCTAACCTCAGGGACTCTAACCCTATTTTTTTAAGGACTCTAACCTCAGGGACTCTAACCCTATTTTTTAGAGGACTCTAACCTCAGGGACTCTAACCCTATTTTTTAGAGGACTAACCTCAGGGACTCTAACCCTATTTTTTAGAGGACTCTAACCTCAGGGACTCTAACCCTATTTTTTAGAGGACTCTAACCTCAGGGACTCTAACCCTATTTTTTTTTACATATTATTTTCTTTCCGTAAGAAATTCATTTGCAATGTCATTAATTAATCCATAACCATATTAACAGTTTTTTTTCTCCCAATGTAGAACCTGTTTCTTAACTTCTACCTGGAGTTCAGGAAACAATCCACATATGAACACATGACAAAGTGGCATGGGGATGCAGCTGCTGTAAAACCAGAATGTTTTTTTGTTTTTTTTTACATGTCCTAGTAATTCTTTCCAGATAGATCTGTAGGATCCTCATCTTTTCTCTGTTTTCAATCATACACTTTGCTCCAGTCAAGCAACACCCCTCCAGTATTACTGCCATTAAACACCATCAGAAATCTATGCTTTAAGTTTTCTCAACATACAAGGCTGGAGTTTACCCTATAACCCTTGATGCAAATCAATAAAAGTAGGTATGTTAGCATTGATAGCTATTTGCAAATATCTTAGAAAATGTTGCTGAGTCCTCTCATGTCAGGAAATCCCTTTCCTAGCTCCCTCAGCTCAGTCACTGACCATGGGCGATAAAGGTACAGAGGCTGTCATATATCAGGGCTTGGATATGCACACATAGGGTTCATTTATACTGGGGGTTCAACTGATAGTTACAGGCCTTCCTGATTAACTCACCAATCATATTTGCTGTTACATGAACCTCGACCTTCTCTTGTAAGTACTGTTCTGGCTGCACCTTACCCGCTGCTTCCCCTAATAATACATTTTCCCTGTCTCTGGCTCTCCTCTGTATAGCCACAGTTATAGCAACAACATGATCTTCACTGTCGGTAAATAGGCTACAAATCTTAGTTAGACTCTTGTTTGATTTAAGAATTAGGCTACCTTCAGCCTGTTTCACAACTACTGACTTCTCACAATTAATTTTGGCCCTGTTAGTGAAGCAACTTCATGATAACGTGTTCAAGCAATGTCTTGAGTTCCCTTACTCTATGACTTTGTTCAGTCTGATCACCTTTTAACAATTACTTTTCTGTTCATATCGTCTAATTTCTCAAGAAAAATGCCACATCGTCTCTTAGATTCAGTTAACCATATCAACATTTGCCAGCTGTCATATTGTTTACACAAGTCCGACTTGTTTCCTTGTCTTTCAAAATGGCCTTTTAAACTCCAAAATGTTTACATCAAACGTTCCCTCCAGCGGAAAACAATGTCGGTCATGATTAATCCACGCATGCCAAATCTCTCAATGCTTGACACTGCTTGAATTCCATGTAAATCAAACATATATCGGGCTGGACTAACGTCTATCTCTCCCGTACTGGAAGCTAGATTACCCATACTGAATTACAATGTATCTAAATACAAAGTATCTGTAACAAATCTCATAACGGTAGGCTATGTAGCCAACTATTATGATTTACTGCAGCAAGAATCACACAGCACTTTAGAATATCGTCACAAAATCAAATAGCACTGTAGAACAGTCGCACAATCTCATAGCACTGTAAAACAGTCACAATATTGAAGGATAAAAGAACTACAATATCATGTGGTAGTGAACTACAAATATGGCCTTTTGCAAGGCAAACTATCCTCGCCCTCCATCATGGGACGCGCCTTCAAAGACCCAACTCTTTGGGAACGCGCATACAATAATTTCCACTACTCCGTTACCTCATAAGTAACAAAAACCACAATAAGTGCTTAAAAGAGACAAGTTAATTCATAAACTGCCAGTCTATCTTTCCCTTAGTATTTGATTGTGTCCCTCGCTGATCATCAAATGCCAAGCTTGACAGTTAAAAGCCAAACTGTCCCTTTACATTGTCAAAGTATCCCTAACTTGTATAAAACCACTTTACCCTTAAAAGTTGGTCTCTCGCATAAAGCCTTTGACCCTAATACATTATGACCGCCCACCTACTGTGCTTGGTCTTAAGAAAAGCCCAAAACTTAATACAGTTACAATTTAGACAAAAATAGAAGTCCCGGTATCACTTTAGATGAGCTCATCAAATTCATAATTTATTAACCAATTTGTTACCTATTAGTTAACGGTTTGTTCACCATTAGTTATTTATTGTTTATACAAAATGTATCATTAGTAAAGCATTTGTTCACACAGTTAGGGTTAGGGTTCGGGTTTTGGGCTAAGGTTTAGGGTTTAAGTTTTGGTTAGGGTTTAGCTTTACTAAAGCTTTACTAATGATACATTTTGTATGAACAACAAATAACTAATGGTGAACAAACCGTTAACTAATAAGTAACAAATTGGTTAATAAATTATGAATTTGGTGAGCTCATCTAAAGTGTTACCGAAGTCCCAATAAAATCTCTGTTCAAAAGAGAAAAGCCCAACACAAAACTTAATACAATTCAGTTAAACTTAATACAATTCAAACCAACATAAGATCTCTGTTCAACTAAAGTTTTCAGCTGTAAACATGCATTTAAAAAATAACACATACCTTTCCTTGTTTGGTTCACCCCTGGTCTGTATCTGTAAAACCATACTCTCTGTTAACAGATCCTTTGCCTCAGATCAAGAATACAGATTATATTACATACTTTTGCCAACTCTGACCTAGACAAAGTAAAAATAGCAAGTCAATTAATGACCCAAATTTACTAAACCAAAACTCTAATATTATCTTCCTCCTGTTGAGGCCTAGCAGACTCTGGTCTGCTAAGACCAGGCTCCCAACTGAACGTCACAATAAAAGGTTCTTAAATTGTTTACGTTACCAGCATCGCAGAGGGACAGCAGGCGCACCAAGCATAAAGCAGTCCATGAATGTGGTTTTGGAAAAGGATCCCCTTACCATTTAGTTTTGTGCACCACGGGTTCTGCTTTATACTGGTGCCGCCGTGGGTCTCTCCTGGATCTGGTTCTGCAATCCTGCTGCTCGACAACGCCAATTGATGAAGAAAGTGTTTTGTCCGTCTCTTCATAAACTAAGTTCAGTTGAGTTCTGTATTTTAATAAGTATTTATCAATCTACAGATTGGGAGAGAAAACCAGACCTCTGACAATAAATGACAACACAACACCAGGCTTAGGTCTCAATGATGTCTCTCTCAGCTCTGAAGGCCGGAGGACCATCTTTTATAGGGCACAAGAATGTAAACATAGATAGTGACAGTCAGGCAGTAGTGACGTTACAGTCTCAGAGAAAGAGATTCACTGCTCCCAACACATGACAACTCTCAGACTAGAGTTCATTGGTGGAGCTCTCCTTGTAATCATGACAAAGGACGTTTAACCAGTACTTTCTCCCGATCCCGAACATCTATTAATCCTGACACATAGGACACTCTTATTAATAGCAAGCTTACATGAGAACATACTAACTAGTATATAATGACTAGTTCTATTGATTAGTGAATAATGTAAGCACACAGGAAATCGCAATTTCTTCCACACACCGCAGTGTCACAACAACTTGCTGCCTATACAGACGCAAAGGAGAGCGTGAGGGATAAGAGATAATATGAAAGAAAAACAGACGTAAGAAGGGAGACAACTGAACAAACATAAATGTACAAACATTTTCCCGATCTGACTCAATGTATCTGCTGGACATATCAGATTCAGCCCCTATAAAATAAGCTTTAACTAATAATAAGCCTTGTGTCACCAGTCCTGTTGTTACCGAATGCCGATATAATACAAAATGCCTGATTGGTTATTATTTATTAACTCTTACAATGTACTACAAATCAGCGCGCTATTCACTGCCTGAAAAAAGTGCAGCATGCATGGGAGTCAGATGGCTGAGCGGTGAGGGAGTCGGGCTAGTAATCAGAAGGTTGCCGGATCGATTACCCGCCGTGCCACATGATGTTGTGTCCTTGGGCAAGGCTCTTCATCCTACTTGCTTCGGGGGAAATGTCCCTGTACTTACTGTAAGTCGCTCTGGATAAGAGCGTCTGCTAAATGTAAATGTAGCATGCGAACGTACGTGGAACGGAGTGGGGAAAGGTAACACATTTTCTTTTAAATTATATATTTTTTGAGTTGCTTTATTTTTCTTAAATAATATAATCTATAATTTCTGTTGAACATTTATTTAATGCAGCAATGGTGACACAAGCGGGAATGAGATCTCACACTGCCATTTAGTCGACCAGGGGCATATCGACCAGAAAATTGACTAGCCGACTGAGTGGGGACAGCCCTAAATGACACCTCAACAAATTAAAAGCAAAATATATCCAGGCATACAAGTAAGTACCTTCTGTTGGGTTGACATTGGCAACACTCACATCTGGAGTGTTCTGTGTTAATAGCCACAAATATGTAGCAGATATTAAGCCCAAAGTGCAATCTGGATATTTAGGGGTTGAGGGCGAGAGAAGATGGTGAGTATGCTTGTTCCATAGAAAACTACAAGGCCCAGATATCATGGACTACAAGGCCCAGATATCATGGGACAGATTTACGACTTTACACTCAGCAACCCAGTGCAGCTGGTCTTCAAGGCCAGAGCAAGCCTAAAAAATAGAAGAGTTTTCAATGCACCTGTAATCTGAAGCCTTTAGAAAGAGAGACCAATAGAGTGTAAAAAGCATTATGCATCTGTGACAAACAGTAATGTACCAATAGCTAAATTACAGAACTGATAAGGTTTTGATATAAAAGAGGAATGTCTGGAAAAAAATTCCAGTCTGCTCCCGGGAACACACTCACTTGTTTAGATACGTTTGTGTCTGAATAAACTTTTGCATCAAACTCTGAGTTCCAGTGCGTCTGTTTTGGATTTAGGATCTATCCACCTCAACACTTTGAATATTTTTCAACTTTTGGATTTAGCCTTATTTTCGACTTGTCAGGACTTAAAATTTTCTCAACTTCGATACTTGGAATTATTTCACTATACAAGGGAACTTACAAAAGTATTTACATAATTTCAAACATTGAGAAATTGATCAAACGTAGTACATATTTATCCACTTCAAACAACTTTCATTTACCAAAAGCCTAAGGTCAGTCCATCTGTGATGATTAAATTGTTGCCACCCTCTCTTACGTATAATTGCTTTTCTCTGCACTCTGTATGATATTACTGTATGATTAAAGCGCATACTCTACAAGTATTGTACAATATTTTATACATTATGTACAACAAAAATAATAGTAAATGAATATTTGACTATTTGAAAATAATTTTACAGGTCAGATTTTTGGTTGCTAAAGGGGGAAAGTCCACCAAAGACTCTGTAAAGAGGATGTTCTCCTGCATGTTTAGCAACGACCTAACAAAGCTCTGCAACTGGACCGGTTTGGGCCAGTTGATTGCTTTCAAGGTTCTCATTTTAAAGGATATTGTCCATAGTAGGTTTGAAAACAGCCATTTATTATTTGTATATTTATTATCTTATCTTCAACAGCTTAGCAAAAGACAGTATTGTAGAATACAAAACAAACTATGTTGCCATTGTAGAAAATAGCCTTGGCTCCAGAAGGAATCGGATGGGGTAATATTTGAAATCCACAAGGGAGCATTTTGTCTCTAATAATTATATCTAAAATAATGGGGGTAATGCATTTCATGTGGGAAGAGTGGGTGGGGGGGGGCATTGAAGGGCAGGCCGACCTGTTTGAGTAACACTGTATTAAACAATCTTCCATGATTTCAGGAGCAATTATAAAAGAACCCAGGAACCAAAGATGCAACAGAAGTCTCCAGGAAATTGCATCCAAGTACATGAAGGGAGCTGCAGACAGAGATGGTGGAAGAAGATACAGACAGAAGACTGTGTAGCAAGCACACTTGTATTCTATAGCAACTACTTTATCTTTAGAAAGATGTGTGAGCTGTCAAACGATTAAAATATCTAATCGCGATAAATCGCATTAATGTCATAGTGAACTCGCGATTAATCGCAATTCATCGCACATTTGTATCTATTCTAAATGTCCCTTGATATTATCAACATGGAAAAGTGGTTCGGATTGCTTCTGCAAATGTTTTTTTAATTGAAAACAACATTGCAATCGCCTGGCTTTGACGAGCGGCCGGAGAATTCGCATCAGCTGTGTGCTCGGCCATCAAAATTGTATTTTAGACTCCACGACGTGCTGCGATGATAGCTCAGTTCACAACGACAGAACACACTGATCACTTTGGTCTTGTCAATGGAACCATTTGGCAACCTTTGAAAAGTAAACTTTCCATTCAGAATCTTATTGGCATCCATTTCGGCGTCTGGCGCTGGCAATCAACTCAAAACGTAACGTTAGCCTACTACCACAGAATGTCTAATATCCGTAAACGGGCTCTGCTACTACTCTTTAGCCGGCTAAAGAGTGTTCACTATTTTTATTTCTTGCACTAATTGTTTTTTTCATAAGATTTTGTATTTTTATATTGTATATTGTGGCCATTTTATATTTCGTATTCTTAATTTTTATTCTAAATTGTACATACTTCAGCCCCTTAGCATTAGTGAGACTTTGTACCGTTAGTATAGGTAGACCACATATTTAAGATTCCTGTATGTTGAAAAGTATTTTTTTTATTCAGTGCCTTATTAGAATATATTTAGAATATCATTTATTGTTTTGTATATCCATATTGAAGTTCCCACATGTAAAAAGTAGTGCTGTCAAACGATTAAAATATTTAATCGCGATTAATCGCATTAATGTCATAGTTAACTCGCGATTAATCAATTAATCACATTTTTATCTATTCTAATTGTCCCTTGATTTCTTTTTGTCCCATTCTTTTTTCAAATTTCAAAGCTCTTATCAACATGGAAAAGTGGTTCGGATTGCTTCGTGCAAATATTTTTTTTATTGAAAACAATACTGCAATCGCCTGGCTTTGACGAGGGGGCGGAGAATTCGCATGAATCGCATCAGCTGTGTGCTTGGCCATCAAGTGGTATTTCAGACTGGACGTGCTGCGATGATAGCTCAGTTAACAACGACAAAACACACATATCACTTTGGTCTTGTCAATGGAACCATTGGCAACTTTTTAAAAGTAAACTTTCCATTCAGAATCTTATTGGCATCCAGTGGATGGCATCCACTGGATTGGCATCCACTCAAAACGTAACGTTAGCCTACTACCAGAGAATGTCTAATATCCGTAAACGGGCTCTGCTACTACTCTTTAGCCAGCTCACAAGCCAAACAAGTGTGTGTGGCGTGCCTGTTGTTTTATTTCCGGTCTAGCTAGATCCGGTGAGGTGTTGTAGTCTCTCTGTGAAAAAAACTAAAAAGTTTGCTAGGCCAAAAAGAGCGTTAATCGCGCGATAAAAAAATTGACGCCGTTAATTTGGGTTTGCGTTAACGCCGTTAATAACGCGTTAAACTGACAGCACTAGTAAAAAGTCATCTGTTTAAAAATACATTTGTAAAGCGTTTATTCAGATTATGGTGTAGTAGTCTACGTTATTTGTAGAGAATGTAGAGATCTGAATATGAGCGATAGCCCGATGGTGGGCCTTCAGCAAGCCGCAGCCAGCGGGCCAGTAGCGGATGTCTGTCCGTAAAAAGTAGGCTGCCACTGGTGGGCCGCTGGTAAAACGATGAGCAAAACTGATTATGCCACCAGTGGACTGCTGCTGGCAGTCACATGCTAGCTGTAATTAATCTAATGCAAATCAGGTTTGGGACTTTAAGTCAAAAAAAAATAATGGCCTTTATGGAACAGGCCTCTGGAAACATACCTAGCTACATGTTCGGCACCAACATTGTGTATGTAGTGCAAAAATTGACTTGAGGGTGGGAAAATAGGTAGGCTAAGTAGGGCTACCACAGCCTACTAGTTTTGCATTTCAACCACGTTTCCTGCAATAATGTGAGATTACAATAGATTGTGCTCTTACCAAAGGCAAACATACACAATAATAAATAAGGGATTGTGTGTACTTTGACTTGCTGGTAGCAAACACACTAACAAGACTGCTGACAGTGACGCATAATGACTAGTCACAGCAGTTGTCTTTCCAATCTGCTAAATAATACGATAGCTAGCTATTTTCTTATCATCTGTGTAAATTTCAGCTGTCAATTTGGGGTCTCTTCTAACATTAGATCCCCCTAGCTATAATAACATTGAATTTGTTGACAAACAGCCCACCCTGATATAGCAGGTTAGAACTGGCCTTGTATACAACTTGTTTATTTTGTCCCTCTCGATCTCAGGAAATTACTGACGACACAAAACATCATGGACTGATAGACATGTAGCATTTATTCAAACAGAGTTATTTGCTTTTGAAAACACAAAACTGTCTGGGAGACCGGTCCAGTGGTCTTATTGTTAATACTGTTTGACAGTCTTCTCTCCAGATCAACAAAACAGTCATATATTTAGCTCAGAAAGGGTGAATGTCCTACAGTTAGTAGAAGTTCTGGTAGTTATCCCATTAAATGTGCGTTATAATTTGAAAATGGTGGTCCTCCAGCATTGTTCAACCAACCTAAACAACCTGGAGAATATCTGCAAAGACAAAAATCTCTGACACTGCGAAACTGGTACATCCTTATCCTGAAAGGTTGCTCTATCACATATTGTGTTGACATTGAGTACTTTTGCAAGCAAGATTTTTATGTCCCATACCATATTTTCCACTTTACAATATTTTGAGATTTTTGTATTGTCAAAAAGAACAACATTTCAATGTAGCGCGTTGCACAGAAAAGGCCATTACTGTACATTTGTTTTAACTTAGGCAGACAAAATAAATCATTGTGGACCTACAATGTTCCACTGGCATTTATGATGTATACAATGCTTTACAATCCATACATATCCCTTTATAGACACTTGCATACGCAAACATTGGTCCCCACACAAGAAAGGTATTCATTCTTAATTTATTTTGTGTCTTTATACACACACCCATGCTATGACTTGTGCTTCCTATCTAGGTCAGATCATTAAAGCCCAACACCATCTTGCTGACAGTCAAAACTTTGATCAACATACGTGATGTGTAGTTCAACCAGAACAAAAATAATGTACAATCAAAAACAATGAATATTAACACACTGGTTTCGTATCCAAACACTTCAAAGGTCCCTTTTCAAATTAAGATAAAGTAGTTTTAAAATATATTTTATGTAAAAATATTTGCTTCATGTAAAATTATGTACATAAGGCACATAAATACAGAATATAAAATGATGTATGGAGGTTATAACATATAAGCCAAACTGCTTACAGAGTGTTTAAAGTGTATCTAAACAATGAAACCATTAGGGGAACTCATCTGTGTGCTATATTTAGTTTTTTATTCAATACATCATGTCAAATTATTTGACATGTTTCTGCTCAATTCTGCCACTACAATGAATAATAACAATCATAATAAATACTTATTCATAATCGTCATTTAAATTATGGATAACGTGCATTGACTTCATTCAACATTCAGGGAGAAGATACATGTAAAATAAATGAGAACCTGTGTGAGAAATTAACCTAAAACCTAAACCTAAAAAATTAACCTAAACCTTAAACTTCAAAACAACAATGGAATTCCCTTCAAGGAGTTATCAAAGACATTGACATTGTAGGCCAATACGATCAAAAGGGTTTGTATCTCTTCCCGATGCTTAGAGAGTAGTTGAGTACACAAAGCACAAGCAGGTCTATCACAAAGATGACACAATGAAAGTCAGATGACAACGTTGATGGATATTAGAGAAAGTACTGTCTTGATGAGAAGTTAACAGAAGTCTGAGCAAAGATCGATGTATTGGGGTGCAATCTCTGTCCAAGCCTATCCAAGTTGCACTGAGACTTCAGTACTGAACATATTCAGATTGAAGGAACTGTAAGGGAAGATTTTTAGACAGAAACATGTCAAAGAAACTTGACTTATGTGAATTCATGTGCATGACTATACATTTTATTGAATTGTCAAAACGAATTGCAGTATGTAGTATTCCTTAAAATAGTCAAGACAAATTGGATAACAAATAAGTATTGACAAAAATAATAATGTCTGGTAATATTATTAGTAGTAGAGTATTCTGTTGATTCATCAGAAAAAGTTATTTTGGGAATGGTCTTTCTACAATTTATTGAAATGTTGTTTTTAATTAGGTTTAGAAATATTTTCACAGTTTAACAATTTTTAATCGGTAAATTCAGGCAAGGCATTTTACTTACTGAATAATATATTACAGCCAACATCATGTTTCCAGTCTTTCTTTTTTGGGGGGCAGTATTGTAACTTTTTAACGAGCTTCATCAATTGACACAATTCTATGCAATCTAGATAGTCATTTTTAACAGCCTAATTATTATGATATAATTCCCATAACAGGAGTAATTTTAAAACCAGACTGATAATAATAATCAACCCAATACTGAACAACTATATAAATATGTGTGCTTAATGCACACTCTATGATTGGGCTTAGACGTAAGCAATCGTAAAATATTACATATCTTCTGAAGAGGAGAAGAGTCTCATGTGTGTACTGTGTAGTAGGGCTGTCCCCGACTAAGATTTCTTTGGTCGACCAAGACTCAACTGAAACGTCTGAAAATCGACTAATTAGAAACACTTTTTTTTTTTTACTTAAAAAAAACGTACCAACATTTTCGCGATCTGACTCATGGCTGCTGGACATTGCAGATTCTGCCGCTAATAATAACACTCGTATCACCAGTCCTGTTGTAACCGAATGTCGATGGTATTTAGTATCTCTTTCAATGTACTACAAATACAAATATTGTTTGTTTAACATGCAAATCATCAGAGCGCGCTTATCACTGCCTGAACTTGCAGCATGCGAACTTACGTAGAAGCTGAGTGGGGAACGGTGCAACAGAGAAATATTTGGTTGTATTGGCCGGAGAAGATAATGTCATTCGATTTGGATGTGATTCTTATAATAGGCATATTCATTTTTCAACCCTTAGCATGAGCGAAGTAGGGCTAGGCCAACTTACGTTTTTCAGGTGGTAGGCTACATCATATTTGACGTCAAACTATGAAAAATAAAACGTTCTTGGCAGAATTGCATTCAACGTTTTTCGAGTCACCCGGTACTTTGTAAATGTAAATTTACTTTAATGAAATGCTGCCATAACACAGATTTCTTTGCCACTTTGACTAATAACACCGACAAAGTAGGCTATGGCAGAGTTTGTAGTTCTGCAGCCAATTGTGCTCGTGCCGTGTGCAAAATACCAAACCAAAACAAACAGCAGATCAACGAGAGGGAAAATGGTAACACCTTTTCTTTTAAATAATATTTTTTTTGAGTTGCTTTACAATTTCTGTAAAACATTTTGTTACTTCAGCAATGATGACACAAGCGGGAATCAGATCTCACACTGCCATACGGCAGCTTGATTTAAAAAATCTTAGTCGACCAAGAGCATATCGACCAGAAAATCGACTAGTCGACTAAGTGGGGACAGCCCTACTGTGTAGACACCAGAGGTGGGAGTCATGTCTCTAATAATGACAAAAATCTGTGTGTGAGTATAAATTAGAATGGGTTTAGTTTCTCACACTCAACTAAAGAACCGGACATTCTGCAAAGTTCATATTCTGCATACGTCCTCTTTATAACCCAACGGATTATAAAGTGCAGTGGAGTGCAGTGCCGGGATTGACGTTGTTTGGATAAGCATTTAGATAATCAAATAATGAAAAATATTGATATGATTCGCTGCTGCTTGGCTTGCTCTCTTCGCGTCACAACCCCTACTCTGATTGGTCTTCTGGTCTGCAGGGAGTTTCTTAGGAAAATGTTGACTCGAGAACTATGGAACGCCGAGTTAGTCAAAATTAATTAAATAAATAAGTAAATAAATAGATAAATACATAAATAAATATGGCTATGAAATAAATTCTGAAATTAAAAAAAGATGCCAATAAATATATATAACATGATATAATTATATAGCTGAATCCATTTACCAACATCAATAAATAAATCTGTTTATTTATTTCAAAATGACGTTTTTGTAAAGACAACATTTATTTATTTCATGGGACTTTATTTCCCAATGCCACATTTATTTATTTGTTGAGACTTTTACACACCACATTTATTTCCACATATATTTCCACACCACATTTATTTCTGTTCTGTATTTATTTCCGATCTCACATGCAAACGAGATCTTCAGACCAACGCAGCTGCACACATTCGGTAGATGATGGAAGACATTAGTCATGTCAGAGATCGCATGCTGGCCTAATAGATCAAATTCATCAGCATGGTTTGTCAGGATATATTATTTTGGCTCACATTGTCGATTTTGTAGAGGTACTTGGGCGCAAGTCCGTAGCCATGGAGTCAACATTGGGGGGGATAAATTAATTTTGTTATGATATCCTAATTTCGGACAGCGTGCTTGGTTGCCTGTCGTAGCGTAGCGCATTTATATTTTTATATCATTTTAATGGCGGGGACATTTTGACCAGATTTGAATATTGGGGGGGGATGTGTCCTCTGTGGTTGTGGTATCGTGGGACATTTGGCTTTCGCCTCAAAACAACTCCAAATAGGCCCACGATAACCAGCTGTTTTCGATGAACCCAGGCCATACAAAAGGTTGCTTAAATGCCAATAAATGTGTGACTACAAGCTCCTTTCATCCATGAGCCTGAATAGCTTCAACGGACCAACAATCATGTGTTTTACTCCAGTCGATCGAATCCCATTTCATGCCAGCTTGCAACTGTTTTATTTTCTTAGCCTACAAGAGCAAATATGAGATGCAACTTGAAATTCGCCAATAATGTTGAATGTTGTGTGAATTTGTGACAAATCTGGTGATGGAGGCCAACGACAGCTGCTGCTGTTAGATTAACGCACAGCTCACATACGGAAACCAGGTAGTCTGGAAACCAGGGCGATGACACCGCGGGTGTCCAGCACCTGTGCTAAGGGGATAGCTGTAGAGCTACCTGTATGGGGAGTGGCATCGCACTTCCGAAAAGCATACAATGTAGAAAAGCTTTGCCCACAATGTCTGTGTCGTCTCTGCCTTTTTATCATTGGTTCCCAATGGGAGTGATGGCAGTGACCTAGTAGCCTACGTGTGGGGACTTGGTCTTTGATAGCTGCGACGTAGCGCTCAAGTTAAAGCAAGGTGCCTTATCGACTTAGCTAGCTCTATCCACATAATAGCAGAGCGATGTAGCAGTGGCAGTGATTGTCTTTGTTAGGCGTTGCGACGGTTGCTAGCTGTGTTAGCTAGCTAACATTACCTGGCACTAATCAGCCCCCACTACCTGTACATCTTGCACATGAACAGTGCTCGATAAGTCTTAAACTATTTAAGACTTCAATATTCTGTAGAGCACTTATCGGCCCAAGTACCTAAATCTACAATGTGTGCCAAAATAATATATCCTGACAAGCTATGTTGATCAATTTGATCTATAAGGCCAGCATGCGATCTCTAACATGACTAATGTCTTCCATCATCTACCGAATCTAGGTGTTCCTATCTGCCTTCGTGCTTTGTGCAGATGCGTTGGTCTGAAGATAACCACGCCCCTCTCGAGATCGGAATTAAATACAGCACAGAAATAAATGTGGTGTGGAAATATATGTGGAAATAAATGTGGCGTGGAAATAAATGTGGCGGGTAAAAGTCTCAAAAAATAAATAAATGTGGCATAGGAAATAAAAGTCCCATGAAATAAATAAATGATGTATTTTCAAAAACGTCATTTTGAAATAAATAATGTCGGTAAATGGATTCAGCTATGTAATTATATAATGCTATATTTATTGGCATCTTTTTTCAATTTCTGAATTTATTTCATAGTTATATTTATTTATGTATGTATTTATCTATTTATTTACCTATTTATTTATTTATTAAATTTTGACTAACTCGGCGTTCCATAGAGAACTCTAGAAAGGCACTCTTAATATTTTGCAGGTGTCCTTTTTATAATCCAACTGACAACAGTAAACTACGGCAATGGAACTAATGCGATTGACAAAGGCATTTGCAATGAAATGAAACTAAGCGTAGCAAGGAAAAGAGGGAAATTCAGTTTCGTTATTTAGAAGCGAATTCACCTTTACAACCGAAAATCAGGTGCTTTCAAAGGGGCTGGCTCGCGAACAGAAACTCAATTTCAGCCTAAACCGTGCAACGGAACGTAAATAAAAATACAAGCAACTCAATCGCTACCAAGACAAAACTTTTGACATTTGTGATTCGCCGGCGGGGGGCCTCAAAAAATGAACAAAATGTCCATAGCCCAGGGGCCTCAAGTGCTATTAAGACACCCCTGCCTATATCGTTTTCATTTATTAGATTTTTTAATATTTTAAAATGTATGTTATGCTTTCAGATTTCCAAAACGTTCTATAATCCTTAAAGTCCATATGGCAGGTTAATTTTTCCAACTAATTTGCGCCATTTACTTGTTGGTAATAAACATTTAAACTGTTATCTATTGTATTTGATGTTGTTGGGTGTCACAAAACGCAATATAATACGAAAAAGTAGCTACATGATTTTTCTTTCCCCCACAATGCATTGCATGACGTCACGTTGGGGAGACAACAGACAAAAGTCTGCTTTGAAAGAATTGAAATTGAATAGAAAAAACACTAGGCTAGTACCAGAGAATGTCTAATATGGGCTTTGCTATGTAATTGGAAAGGTTTTTACATTGTCGGGGAAAATATTTAATTTGGGATGATATTGGGGGATTTTACAGGTGGGACTGGCAAGTTAGCCCATAGCTAGCATGATGTCTTCTAGATCTTGATAGACCTAGGTTTACCCGGTAGTCTATCTGAACTACAACGACATAATTGTCCGGGACAAGTGGATTTGTAGGGCAAGTGGAAGAGAAGTACTTGCCCCACTGAACAAGTTTAAACTCAAACAAAATAAAATGGCATGTTACTTGCACTGGCCAGTTTGCAAATACTGAGGATAGCCTACCGAAGTTGAGTTAGCCAATGTCGTTAGCGATGCTAGCTGTACATAACATTTCACTGGGTCTTGCAGCTGTTTGATAGACTGCAATTATTATCAAATGTTATGTTCTACTACTAGCCATTTGCCTACTTTAGCAAGTCACAGTATTTCCAAGCCCTGATAATGTAACTGAGAAGACTCAGTTAGAGCTGCAATACAGTACATAACAGAAAGTGTTTCATTCTGCAGAAATTGTGTAAATGTTACAAATACAATTTTTATAACACCTCAATTGTTATCATTTGTATAATATTACAGCTCATCTTCGTTGGTCAAAGGCACAATGTTTACCCGGACGTGACTTTTGTGCATGGAAAAGTGAAACGTAAATGTAGGCTAGTGTAGTGCCTCAAAAAGTAATGTCAGGCACTGAATGATCACCAGATATAAAGAAAACGTTGACTTCCACTCTGTGCTAATCACTGACAGTAAAAATAAATTGTATATGTGCACTGCAGTTTGTAGACGAGCTCCAGAGGTCGATGCTGCGTTGCTAAATGATAGCAACTCAACAGGAGGACACTTCATCAACTCTCCACTCATTCTCCTCGGTACCATGAACCATTTAATAAATGAATCATTTAATAAATTATATATGAATCATTTATTTAGCTTTGACGGCCGGCTGCGGGCCATCATATACATTTTGTACCAAAAAATTCCGCTTGTGCACTCGCATTAGGTGTGGAATTCCTTGCCACCTCTTCTTCATCCCGGTCAGTCGCCATAGTTCTAGTACTAGACTGAGGCTACTCTGCTCCACGACTCCCCAACGTGACGTCATCGTCGAATTGCGCTAATATGCTAATGCTAACACAAAAAATTACAAAAACTGGTCTTAAACACCATTTTGAGACACCATTTGGAGATTTCTTGTATAATATACATATCTTGAGTGCTTTATGTACCCATTAATCGACAGTGGTGGTTAACCTGCCATATGGCCTTTAAGGCAGTGGTGGGGGGGGTCCACATTTGGTCCGCCCGCCATGGCGCTGCAGGTACCATATTATTAGGTGTATTATTCGTTGGCAGCAGCACTATTTTAATGTGTGGAGACGCGCAGCGTCGCATTGCAATGTACCAAAAAATTCCGCTTGTGCACTCGCATTAGGTGTGGAATTCCTTTCTAGCAAATCAAACCCAGAATACATCGTTGGTTTGGGCTAAGCCCCAAACGTTTACAACGTCTCGGATCAATAAGCAGTCTAAAAAATGGTAGCAATAACTAACCCTAAAAATAATACGATCCCTTTCCGTAATCATGATACCCCCCAGAAATGTTCACTGCCAGTTAACATCACAAATCTTACCAAAGAAAAGCAGTTCCAGCCATCACATTATGGGTGAGTTAATTAAATGTTTGACCAAATATAGCAGGCACATTTTTTATTGATAATTCTGTACGGCCCCCGAATGATTTTATAAATATCCAAATGGCCCTTGGCAGAAAAAAGGTTCCCCATCCCTGCCT
The DNA here is from genome assembly GCF_021917145.1 of Hypomesus transpacificus. Classification (NCBI taxonomy): domain Eukaryota; kingdom Metazoa; phylum Chordata; class Actinopteri; order Osmeriformes; family Osmeridae; genus Hypomesus; species Hypomesus transpacificus. Next base: position 527,833 of record NW_025813695.1, on the reverse strand, counting down.
GAAGGGTTAGTGTTTCAAAAGTCTTCTGGTCAGCTTTTCGCCAGTAAGGCAGTTAAAACCAAAAACTTAAATGGTAACCAAGATCATTCAGAAGAAATATATGACATATTTGATAAAGAATAAATATGGTAGTTCAATATGAAAAAGTAGTCATTCAATTATTAACATTATTAATGTTAATTGTATGTCAATTTTGACATTTCATATTAGAAACTAAACCACATGAAGCTGTCATCAAGGCAAAGTGTTGTTACTTTGGAGACGCTCTAATAAAAAATATATGTTAATTAGTTCAATCAGTTTTTTATATATTAGTTTTATTCTACAATGTTGAACATGGTGTGTTAAGATGTTTGACTGGTACAGTGTCTGCCATAAGTGTAAGGACAGAAAAGTGTAAATTACGATTATGGCTATCAATTTACATATGCTGATAAGACACAATTACGTTTCACCAACTAAGAATTACAGTGCTTTTAAAGTTCCATCCCCCCAATTTTCTGGGATATTTGGCTTATAGGTGTTTCAAATTGATCAGGTGTTTGCTGTTTTACACAAAATAGATATGGATGTGTAGTGTCATTTTATCTTTTTGTCCTCAGCAAATAAACCTGAACTTTGAAAAGGAAAATACAACCCCAATTCCCCCAAAATTGGGACGCTGTGTGAAATGTTAATAAAAGCAGAACTCTCTCTAGTGGCAAGATAAACTGTTTTGTAAATATGTCCCCAGGTAGAGGAGTCTAGTCACACTTACTGGAATGGAGCGGCAAAGATGGCGAGTGGAGGGTCCACTGAACCCCAAGTATCCATCCTGGGTTTGGTAGTGTCCCAACTCCTGAGATGTCGACCTTCTGGGGTGGTGGGGTGCTGAGCTACCATGGGCATAGGCAGCGCTTTTGCTGAGGCATGCAATGCCAGCAGCAGATGTTGGTGAGTTATTGTACTGATTGTTGTTGTTAACCTCATGGTGGGGATTAACATATTTTCCATGCCCAAATGTGGTCCTGGCTGATGGGGAAATTGTGGAGAAGGTAGAAGGAGGGGAGAATGGCATCCTACTGTCGTTACATTCCACTGCATACAAGTTGCCTAGGGAACTGGCAAGCCTGGAGTTGATAGAAGAACTATGTATGTTTGTGTGTTAGGGTGTGGAGTTGGGGGTGGGGAGATGGTGGTCACAAAGGAGGCACAACAAGGTTAAAAATAAATGTTACGCCGAGCCCACTCTAACTTTTTTACAATTAAAGATATGTACTTGTATGTAATGTATGTATTTTCTATATAAATACATACATCCATGTGTAAAACATTGTGTCACAGTATAGGGCAATCTCAAAAAGACCACTAAAGGACAAAGACAACCAACAAAAATAAGACAGACAGAGGAACAGTGAGGAAGAGAAACAAAGTAGCTAAAGTATAAATGCAGCCTGCAGGACATTCACGAATAACAGATATCTATACAGATATAGATAATAGATATACACATAAACAGTGGAAAATCTGTTGACATCTCAAGAGCTAACATTGAGTTTGCTCACCCCTTTAGGTTAAAAGATGACGATGAAGAATTACAGCTGATTCTTTTGGCAGAAGCAGAGGGTGGTACTTTGGAGACCTTCACGGTAGATATAGGTCCCTGGGTGTTTGTTCCGAGATTTGTCCTGCTGGAAAAGGATAAGAAAAGGAAAGATGGTGGAGGGTGATTTTGGTTCAATTTGTTCACTTTGCCAACATATGCCAACATTGATGATAAATCCTGGAAAACTTCACATTGGATTACTCCCTTACTGTTAGATGATGGCCTATATTTTGGAATCGCAAAGGCTCCTTACATTGTAAGCGCTACAAATGGTACAGGCAAAATGAAAATTGCATCTTGTTGGTGTAATTTACCAGGAATTCAGAGGGATGATGTCATTCATGTGGAAGGAATCATTTATCATTTGATAATTAGGCTCATCTCTATAACCAATCAGCTGCCCAATGGTACAAATGGGGGTTGTGTGAAATGAATGAGAAACTATGCAGAGATTAAGAACAACATTTTTATGGAAATTCACCAAGATAAAGATAAAAATGATGTCTAGAACTGTGTGGGAGGATTTAGTCGTGGCTGTCAGTGCATCTTTGTCTCTGAACAGGTTTAATGAACTGGTTACTGATACCTGTCCAGATCTTTGCTCTTGAAGACAGTAGGAAGTTAAGAATTCAGTGATACAAAAGTAATGTGCTGAGCCAGGGTAATAGACATCATTAGTGTAACTTATTGCTTTGCATATAACCTAAACAACAATTGAAAACTTAGCGATTTACATGTATGGTATTGTGCTCTACAAATACATTTTCTTTATTGATTGATAGTTTTTATTGAATTATGGTCATAGAATAATATATGTATCTCTCTAATAATGCCAGGAATCTGTGAGTGTGTGTTTGTGTACAAATTAGAATGGATTTTGTTTCCGAAGAACCGGGCTGTTCATATTCTGCATGTGTCGTCTTTATAACCCAATGGAGTGCAGTGACGTTGTTTGGATAAGCATTTCGACATTTCAAAAAAACTATTCTTGGCTTGCTCTCTTTGTGTCACAGCCTCTTCACTCTGATTGGTCCTCTGATCTGCAGCGAGTTTCCTTGGAAAATGTTGACTTGAGAACCGGGCACTCTGCAAAATTCATTTTTTGCTAAATTCATATTTTGCAGGTGTCCTTTTTATAATCAAACGGAGTGCAGTACCGTGTAGGAATGGGGATTTTAAATGATTTCACTATTTGAATAGTATCCTAAATGATTTTTGAATATCCGGATAATCTATTTTTATTAATGCGGTTCCGTTATGTAATTAGCCTGACATGACACAAAGCATACAGTAAACACATGAACCACCACACATTCTGGCAATAATTGTAACTTAACCTATTAGATTAAATAAGGGTTAAATAAAGAAAACAAATGAAAGATTTTATTAAAAAAATTATTAACATGACGTAAAGACAATGAACTTGAAAAAATGCAGCATCTTCAGAAGTAGGCTCTTAGGACGAATCCCAATACTTGTCTTACCCCTACCCCTAGCCCTTAGTTTACCCCTAGCCCTTGTGTTTCAAAACTGAGGGGTAAGGGCTACATAGCCCTATGAAATGAGATACCACTTGGTTACGGTTAAGTATATTGATGTCTCCACATCAAGTAGTGTTATGCACTGATATCAAATTAAATTTGTTTGAAATTTGCTGCTAATGAAGTTTAATTAAAGGTCACATGATATGCTGTTTTTGTATACTTTTATATAGGCCTTAGTGGTTCCCTAATACTGTATCTGAAGTATCTTTCCCGAAATTCAGCCTTGGTGCAAAATTACAGCCACTACGAGCAGTCCCACATTGAGCTTTCCTCAAAACGCGCTGTTTCTGTGTCTGTAGCTTTAAATCTCTCTCCAGGGAAAACCGATATCCCACTTGCCTTTGCACGATTGTAGCTCAGTTTTTCATGGGCTGGCCAAATTATCTGGGCGGGCAAAGCAGAGAGCATGGCGGTAGCCTGGCTCCTTGCCACGTCAAAAGGAGGAGATTTTCAAACCGAGCGTTTGAGCCTTCATTTTCTCAAAGGCGGAGAAGAACACCCAGGGCTTGGTTTACAACTATCGAAAATTCTAGCCACTGGGGGACCAAAAGCAGGCTAGGGGAACTCATATTAATGTTAAATAACCTCCTAAAATGAAGTTTTCATGTGACCTTTAAAACTGTAGACATGCATAGAGTCCATTCAAGGCTAATCAGAGAAATGCGGGACGTTGTGCAAATTCAGCAATGTAACGTTAGCATAGCAAAATAGCGATAAAAAACTAGTGCTGTCAGTTAAACGCGTTATTAACGGCATACATTTTTTTTACGCAAGATTAACGTTCTTTTTGGCCTAGCAAACTTTGTAGTTTAATCACATGCTGTTGTAACAACTACTGACGTTAGAAAACACCACACCGGATATAGCTAGACCGGAAACATAACAGCGCACACACTTGTTTGGGCTTGCGAGCCGGCTACGGAGTACATTTAGTCATTTAGCAGACGCTCTTATCCAGAGTAGTAGGCTAACGTTACATTTTGAGTGGATGGCGAGTACGAGACGGCAAAATCGATGCCAAAAGATTCTGAATGGAAAGTTACTTTTACAAAGTTGCTATATGGTTCCATTGACAAGACCAAAGTGATCATTGCAGCACATCCAGTCTGAAATACCACTTGATGGCCAAGCACACAGCTGATGCTAATTCTCCGCCCCCTCGTCAAAGCCAGGCGATTGCAATGTTGTTTTCTCATAAAAAAAAATAATTTGCACTGACCAAGCAATCCGATCTACTTTTCCATATTGATAAGAGCATTAAAATAAAAACTAATAATGGACAAAAAAAAATCAAGGGACATTTAGAATAGATAAAATGTGCGATTAATTGTGAGAACTATGACATTAATGCGATTAATCGTGATAAAATATTTTAATCGTTTGACAGCACAAAAAAAAACGTTTCAATTAAGAACATGTTTGCAAATACATATGTACAGGACTGTGTAAAGCACAAAACAATTTTTTTATCAATTATTTAAGTTAAAATAATAAAATATTACATTTATGGGACTCTCTGGTTGATCTGTCCGCCATTGTTGCAGGTAGTGCAGTATTAACAAACCCCTTGGTTTCAAGTAAGCTCCCGAGCTCACTTTGTTCTATCTTAGCCCTAGCCCTCGATCAAAAAGAGTATTGGGACACCACTTACTCTCACGGGAACGCGCAAAACTAAGGGCTAAGGGGAAGCAGGGCCAGAGTAAGGTCATCTGGGGCCCGGGTCAGAAGCCTCCCCGAGCCTCCGCCACCCATGCAAAAGATTTTTAAATAAATATTATTAACATGAGTTATGTGATACATTGTAATCAGTGGCGGCTGCTGGTCTTTCAAAGAGGGGAAGCTCATTTTCGGCCTACATCCTAAAAATCAGTTGCAAAATCCGCGATGGGACTGAGCTTTGGTGACTTTTTGTAGTACAAAATTACTGTCAATCAAAAGGAGATGCAGTCTTTCGACAGACCCTCCAATCATCACACGGAAGCCCAGCGTCCAGGCCAGCCCACTCCTCCAGGCCAGCCCAATCCTCCATTTACCCCCAGAGACGCTGAGCGTCCGAGGCGGGACATAATCTCAGCATTCATCCAATGACAGTATAGTTTTGAAGGACTGAAAGAAATCAGCCATTGAAGTCCATAGAAGCTGAGCTTCAACAGGGAAATGCACAGTGGCGCTACGGGAATGTATGAGACGGAAATCAGTCAGTCGACCTGCAAATATATGTAGCTGATTCTGAAAGAACCCGTCTTCGATATGAACGTGTTCTAACGCATTTAAATGTTAACACAATAGTAAATATTTGACAATCATTTTATTTTTTATTACAGGGGAAGCCGAGCTTCCCTTGCAGTCTTAAAAAAATCGCCACTGATTGTAATACATTGTGACACGCACCCCTTGCCAGCCACAATGTCAAATACATTGGAACATGCAGTCTAGCATGCACACACACAGCCCAGCAAACACATATTTACAAACAACTCGATTGAACAATTAAATTATCAGGCTGTGGCCGCCTACTGAAAAGAACATAGGTGGTTCTCAACCCTGTTCTCAGGGACCCCCTGTCCTGCGTGTTTTAGATGTTTCCCACATCCAACACACCTGATTCAAATAAAAGGGTCGTTATCTAGCTCTGTAGAAGCCTGGTAACGAACATGCATTTGAATCAGGTGTGTTGGAGCAGGGAAACATCTAAAACAAGCAGGACAGGGGGTCCCTGAGGACAGGGTTGAGAACCACTGTGTGGGACTCGTTTAAGTCCACTCGTCTACTATTTTTGAAGGCAAAGTCACAAATCAAATCGTTGAAGTCAATTTGGCGAAGCAGGTCAAACTCGTTTGACATCACCTTCATGCAAAGCCATTGTTGTCTTGCATGCTTTGATACCGGCAACGACAAGTATGACGTGGACTTCACTACAGGTGGGTAAATGCATCAAAAAAGTATATATATTTTTTGTATTATTATTTTTTTTATCTCCCGTGCCGGGGCCCGGGGCAGCAGCCCCTCCTGCCCATTGCACAAACGCGGTCCTGGGGGTAAGGGGTAGGGGTAAGACAGTATTGGGATTCGGCCTTAAACTTGGCAGAAGTGCGCTTAGCCTATTATTATGTGAAATAAAAAGTAAAAAAATACATTGGACGAAATTAAACACATCGGGTAGGCTATCCTTGATAACAACAAAAGACACTCATGGAGAAATATTGCATATTAACTTGGATATTACCTTGGAACCGGAATCCTGTAGGAAACGGTGTGCCACCACACAATGCAAAAATAAAAAGCTGATTAAGCTACATGGCTACCGGTAAAAAAAATTATAAGCCACAACTGCATTAGCCCTACAAATTTTATTCAGGAAAATTAGCATATAAACATGCTCAGGGGAGAGGGGAGTACAGAGTTAATTTACGAGCAGGCCGGCGTAGAACAGACTCTCTTTGCAGGAACTGAGGTTGCTGCGAGGTACTGCTTAGCCAGGACACTAAGCTTCTTGTAGCGCCAAATGAAATGAGACTCGCAGCAGAACGCAACTAGAGTTTTATACATGGGGTGGCCAAGGGGTGGCCAAGGCTACTTCAGGGGGTCCATAGTCCAGAGTCTTGGGTCACTGTTTTAATTAAATATATACAGTATAATCAGGGTCTATAAGTGCTGGAACATACAACATTTTTTGGGAAAAAAAGCACAAGCACCAGGGACTTATAATAGCATTTCTGTGTTACAGAAATAACACAGTACATAGTTTATTTACAAAACAAAGTGAATTTACAAACCCCAAAAAACACAAGAAATCAAGCAGAAATTGACTTTTTAAATAAATTTAAATAACTTGGTGCCCAACCACATTACAAATTTACAGTATAATATTTATGTTCATATATATTATGTTAACTAATAGCAAAGAAAAGTTTTGGAATTGGCCTAAACAAGACCAAATTTAATCTGTGGACCGTCTGGGCCAAAAATGCCAGGACCGATTTTTTGGCCCAGTCCAGCCCTGGATGTGGACAGTATGTCCAGAAATAAAGCCAAGTCACTCATTTAGTGGCAGAATCCATTGTTATATCTACAAAATTATTTAAGATATAGGCTAGTATAAATTTAGCTAACTTGCAAATCCTGAGAATAGCCTACTGTAGCAGACCTTTCTATGTGACAACGGACAAGGGTGTTTTGTCCCTCGGGAGTTTCCGTAGGCTTGATACTGAACGCATTTGTGATATCAGTGAGGGCTGTTCGAATAGCGATGTCAAGAAGAGCAGTGGTAAAAAACAAATTATGAAAAAAGACAGCGTCCGTGTCTTTTTGTCCACAGGATCATATGCAATTAGATCTAAACCGAACTTACAAAGAGCTCGGTTACACTACCAAAGTTGAATTAGTAATGTTGTTAGCGATGCTAGCGTTATTTTGCTAGAGCTAGTAGCCTATAACATTTCACTGGGTCTTGCAGCTGTTTGATTAACTGAAATTATGATGAAATGTTATGTTCTACTAGCCATTTGCCTACTTTATTGAGTCACTGTATTTCCAAGCCCTGATAGTAACTGAGATAGCCTAAATAATTCCTCTTTCAAGTAATAAGCCCCCGTTCAAGTGTTGAGCATTAAATTTGGTGCACGGTCTGTAGAAATCTTGAGACAAAGCCACTTTTTTGTTCTAAAACCGGATTATATATTTTCTTTTTTTATCGGAGTACAATTCTACTGACTGTCTCAGTTTGTCTGTTATTGGAGTCGAAGTTCCAACATAAACTTACTGTACACAGCTACTGTAGGCTAATCAACATTCCAATTCCAACAATCCAGTGCCCGGACACCCCTCTAGCTCCGCTACTGGACGCATGCTCAGGGGTGCAGCGGAATGGCCCAAGGCTTGATCATATTGTAGCGATCTCAGTCACTACGAAGAGAGGTTTTTCTTGAATGATCACTGTATTACTTCTCAACAATGCACGTAAATCACTGCTACTAAACCGTGAGCACGAAGAGACTCATCAACCAGAAACACATTCACCTTTTCAGGTGTCCCCGCCCCCCGTAGTGCCTAGCAACCCCCACATGAGCTTCCGCTGCTGACAGAGAGCAAGGACACAGGCACACATACATCACAATGAACATGAACTTGAGCAAATCAACACATACAAGACATTACATTACCCCCCCACTACAAAGTCCCTCGTCCCTGAGGGAACAAACAAAGTCTGCATAACGATGGGGCAGTCTCCTGGCCCTTTGTGGACGTGAGGCGAGGGGTAACAGGCTTAACCCTTGGGCAGGGGAAGTGGGCTGAGACCCGGGGGACACAAAGACAGGGTCAGGGTCACCCCCTCCAGGCTCTGGCTGTGGGGAATGCGGTGTGTGTGTGTAGTGCAGGGGGTTGGGTGCGTGGAGTACCTGGAACCTGGGGTAAGGCATTGCCTTGATAGGGGGCCAGTCTGTCTCTGTGCAGTGCAACCTTCCATCCTCGTGGCGGTAGCTGCACCCGATACACCACCTCCCCCATCCGCTCCAACACCCTGCAGGGCCCCACCCACTGACAGTCGAGCTTTGGACACCGGCCCTTCTTTCTTTGTGGGCTGTAAACCCAAACAAGCTGTACAGCCTGGAAATGCCTACCCCGTGCCCGCACGTCAAAATTGCGCTTTTGCCTTGCCCCAGCACTTTCCTGCTGTACCCGGGCGAACGCATGGGCAGACTCAAGCCTGTCCTGGAGCCTCCTAGCGTATTCCGGGCCTGGGGAAACCACAGGGGCATCTGGAGGCCGCCCAAAGGCCAGCTCTGCTGGTGTGCGGAGCTCCCTCCCTAGCATGAGGAGTGCTGGGGAACACGTGGTCGACTCCAGGACTGCAGACCGGCACGCCATGAGCACCAGCGGCAGATGCTCATCCTAGTCTCGCTGATGCTCTGATGTCAGTATGGCCAGCTGCTGACCCAGTGTGCGGTAAAGCCTCTCCACGAGCCCGTCCCTTTGAGGCCGTAACGGGGTGGTGCGTGTCTTCTGTATGCCCAGGCGGCTGCACATAGCAGCGAACACCTGGGACTCAACATTTCTCCCCTGGTCGCTGTGCAGTGTGTCAGGCATCCCAAACAGGCTGAGTATGCCTCCCAGCAGGGCATCTGCCACCGTCTCTGCTTCCTGGTTTGGGAGGGCATAAGCCTCTGGCCACTTAGTGAAATAGTCAATAACAGAGAGGATGTAGACATTACCCTTGTGTGTGCGGGGAAGCGGGCCCATCACATCTACAGCCACTCTCTCCATGGGCGCCCCCACTAGATGCTGCTGCAGCGGGGCATGTGACCGACCTGTTGGGCCTTTCCGTCCGTCCGTCCGTCATCTGCCGCTTGTCCGGGGATTGGGTCGCGGGGGCAGCGACCCAAGCAGGGAGGCCCAGACTTCCCTCCCCCCGGCCACTTCCACCAGCTCTTCCTGGGGGACCCCGAGGCGTTCCCAGGCCACCCGGAGATGGCACTCCACCCTTTTCCGGTCGATTACCATGGCCTCAGATTTGGAGGTGCTGATTCGCATCCCATGGGCCTTTCCGTGCAGTGCATAAGTCGCACCGTCTGCAGAAGTCTTCTACGTCCTGCCGAAAATGGCCCCAATAGAGTCGCCCCTTGTCGGAGGCGGTGGAGCGTTTTGGTCACACCAAAGTGGCCTGACCCTGAGGCTCCGTGCATGCCCTGCAGTACAGCTGTTCTCAGGCCCTTGGGGACCACCAGCTGCCAACGTTCCTCCCCTGTAGCAGGCTCTTTCCATGCCCTCTGCAGCACCCCGTCGATCAGGCGCAGCGAGTCAAATTTTGACCACAGTCCCTTGGTGGCCTGTGAGAGTCTTGCCACCTCTTCCCATGGCGGCCTCTGCTGTGACTCCACCCACTGATGCACAGGGAGTAGGTCGGGGTCGAGTTCCTGCTGTTGCCTCCATTCCCCCACGCTCACCATCTGCAGCTCTCGGCAGTCAACCACTTCAGCCTGCCGCACTGACTTCTGTTGCTGCTCCTCCTCACACAGCTCATGCTCCCGACTCTCCCTCCGTTCACAGTGGTGGCATCCGTCTGCAGCACACGGGCGACGGGAGAGGGCATCTGCATTGCTGTGTTGAGCTCCTGCCCGGTGCACCACTGTAAAGTTATAGGCCTGGAGCTCCTCCAACCACCTGGCGACCTGCCCCTCCGGCTCCCTGAATGACATCAGCCACTGCAGAGCTGAATGATCGGTTCTCACAGTGAAGGGCAGACCGCACAGGTAATATTTAAAATGGCGCACGGAGAGCACCACTGCCAGGAGCTCTCGCCGGGTCACGCAGTAGCGCTTCTCAGCCTTGTTGAACACCCGTCTGAAATACACCACCACGCCACCACCCACCTGAGACAGCACTCCTCCAGCACCCACCCCGCTGGCATCATTGTCCAACATAAATGGGAGAGAGGGGTCAGCTTGAGCCAGCACAGGGGCATCGCTGAGGGCCCGGCGCAGCTGGTCGAACGCCCCCTGACATGCATCTGTCCAGATAAACTCTCTGTCTTTATGCAACAACTGGAACAGAGGGGCAGCGATGCACGAAAAACCCCGTACGAACCTCCGGTAGTATGAGGTGAGGCCCAATAAACTTTTCAAGTCCTTTTGATTGGACGGAACGGGCCAGTCTACCACTGCCTGCACTTTGTCTTGCACAGTGCTAATTCCCTCCCGCCCCACTCTGTATCCCAGAAAAGTCACCTGCCGCTGCATAAAATGGCACTTATCCGGGTGGAGTTTCAGCCCTGCTTCCCGGATCCTCTCCAGCACGCGCCGTGATGACAACAGGGCGGCATCGAAAGAGGGTCCATGTGCCAAGATGTCGTCCAGATAAACCAGGCACTCCTGGCGTGGGATGCCAGTCAACACCTGATCCATCAGTCTGGCAAAGGAAGCAGGGGCGTTGCACGATCCAAAACTGAGGACCTTAAACTGCCAGAGCCCACGTCCAGTGCAAAAGGCAGTCTTTGGTCGGGCAGATGGGGCGAGAGGCATCTGGTAATAGCCAGAGCGAAGGTCCAGGGAGGAAAACCAGGCAGAGCCTGAGACTAAGTCCAGAGACTCATCCACACGGGGTAGTGGATATGAGTCTTTCTTAGTTACCCCATTCAGTGGCCTGTAGTCAGAGCAGAGGCGCCACTCACCGTTCTTTTTGGGGACCATGACCACTGCAGATGCCCAGGGGCTCGATGATGCCTGCCTGCAGCATGTTCCCGACAGCTTTGTCACACGCCTCTTGTCGTGCCAGTGGAAGCCGGCGAGGACGGCACTTTATTGGACGGGCGTCCCTGGTGTCAATCTCATGCTCCACCAGCTGTGTTTGCCCAACGTCATCCTCCCTCAGTGCGAAGCTGTCTTTAAACTCCACTAACAGCCGCCACAACAGCTCCTGCTGTTGTGAGTCCAGGTCACCACAGTTCTCCATCCAGATTTCGTGATGGCAGAACGCGTTGTCTCCTCCTCCGTCTGGGGCAGCAGGGCCGGAGACGAGCAGCCCATGCTGTTGGGGGCTGGCACTGCCAGCAGGGGTGGAGGGGAGTTGGCTGCTGTCACCTCTGTCTTCAGCTGAGAGGGAGGCGACTGAACTGCAAGGCTGTGGGCGTGGAGGGGTGGTGTTAGGGGAACACGCACCCTGATGTCGTGATGGGGTTTTGGGGAAACGTGGGTGTGGCCTGCGGCTCTGCTGTGCCAACTTCTCGTGCCGGCAAAGTAATGGGTGCAGCAACTGGTGATGTCACGGCCGACAACGCAATGACCGGCCTGTCCTGAAACCTGAGCGTGCCTCTGCCCAGGTCCAGCTGACAGCCCGTGGCCTTCAAGAAATCCAGTCCTAGTATGCATGGGTCCTGCACGCTTGCCACCCACACTGGGTGGCGGACAGCTTTTCCCCCCACAGTCAGTGTCATTTCTCCCCTGCCTTTCATGGGTGCCAACCCGCCCGTGACTGTGCGCAGCTGCACAGTGGTGGGCTCTAACTGAGTCCAGCCTGGCACCACATCAGGTCTTACCAGCGTCACTGTGGACCCCGTGTCCACCAGAGCAGAGCAGGGAACCCCTTCTATGGTCACTGGGACGTGACAAAAGTCCCCAACACAAGTCCGCCCCACCACTACCACAGGCTCCGTGGGGATGTTGTCATCTGCTTCTGGGGGGAGTGGGCCCTGACTCCCCCGTCCGTGCTTTCGGGCCCTTCCTGCAGGCGACGAAGAGGATGGGGCTGGGGTCCGCACAGCCTCCCCTATGCGGACCCCGCGTCGTTTCCCGGACCCTTGGGTGCTTTAAGGCACTGCGTGAGGAGATGACCAGGCTGGCCACACCCCCAACACATCACCCCCTAGGTGATGTGTGTTGGGTACGGGTTGACTGGATAGACATAGCCCGTATTAGTTCCGTCAGCTCAGATGCCCATGCTGGTTTTTCCAGGCCAGAGTTGGTGCCCACTGCCACTCTTGTTAAGGGCATGCTCTCACTGTGGCTACCTCCAGCTGGCGCACCCCACATCAACTCCATCTCCACTGCCAACTCCAACGCAGCCTGCAGAGATCGAGGGTGCTCCAGCTGCACGTGCACACGCAGCTCAGTGGGAGACAAAGCTCTGACAAACTGGTCTCTTGCCAGCTCGCTCTGCACATCAGGTCGCATGTGTGCGTATGCCCGCCGGGTGAGGCTCTCAATGTCATTTACTAATGCCCGCAGGGGCTCCCCTGGGAGTCTGTACCTGTTGCTGAGTTCATTTTTCAGCAGGCCAGGCTGCACACATTGTCCAAAGCGCCTCTTTAATGCAGCCACCAAAGCCCCATAATCATGCCTGTCCTCTGGGCTAACCAACAGAAGGCATTTTAATGCATCGTCTGTGAGGCACATTCCAAGCTGCAAGGCTTTCTCTCTTTCCGTCCACTCCCCCGCGTGAGCCAGCAACTCAAACTGTGCATGGAAGGCCTCCCAATCTGACTTACCCCCGTACTTGGGTGTTTTCACTGAGGACCATGCACTACGGGCGGCGCCATGATTGACGTTGTTACAGTCACAGTCCGCCCCTCCCCCTCTCTGCGGATGCTCTGCGCGGGACTTTGATCTTGCACCTGCAGCCATGCCAGCCTCCGAAGCCATCCTCGCAGCCGAATCCCGTGTCTGAGATCTTGCCTGTTCCATCCTTTGAAACTCCTCAGACCATCGGTCTGGACCACTGTCTCCCTCATCCTTAACTTTCACGCCAGAAAAGTCCTCCTTACGAGAAGCCATGTCCCCCACAATAAACGTAGCCGCTAGCTAAACTGATAATTATCTACCAAAAATAAATAAACGAAAACGAACTTGTCTCCCGAGCTCACTCACTTTAGTTAAAGTTTCTAACACCAATTGTAGCGATCTCAGTCACTACGAAGAGAGGTTTTTCTTGAATGATCACTTTATTACTTCTCAACAATGCACGTAAATCACTGCTACTAAACCGTGGGCACGAAGAGACTCATCAACCAGAAACACATTCACTTTTTCAGGTGTCCCCGCCCCCCGTAGTGCCTAGCAACCCCCACATGAGCTTCCGCTGCTGACAGAGAGCAAGGACACAGGCACACATACATCACAATAAACATGAACTTGAACAAATCAACACATACAAGACATTACAATATAATGAAAAAAATTCAAAATAAACCTTTTATTGATATTATATAAATAAATAAAATGTGGCTATTTGTGGCACAAACAACAATCGGCTACAGTTCACAGTTGATTCAGGGCTTAACGTCAACAACAGTTATTTCGTTGAGTTCGTTCGTTATTCCGTATTGACAGCAGATGGAGGAGTGCAGGTAGGGGCAATGGATAAGTTTTTAAAGAGAATGCATCCACCTCCACAGGAACAGACATCGGAATTGAAATCAGCAAAGAGAAAAAAGAGGCATAACGACTCTCCAGTAGGTAACGTGCCCCCCACCAGTATGACTGGTCTGCAGGGAGACGTTGGCTAATGTAGCCATGGTGCCTAGCAAATTGGCAAGGCACCTGGGGCCTCATGTATAAACGTTGCGTACGCACAAAAAGCTTGCGTATGATGGTTTTCACGCACACTTTGTGATGTATAAAGATTTACTTGACGTGAGAATGTGCGGGCCGTCACGGAAATTTTTGAGCAGACGTGAGAATGTGCGGACCGTATGCAGTCTTGTCTGGCTCTGTAACATGGCGAATTCTAACTGAAAAGTACCGAGACTCACCAAACAATACAAAATAAAGTTTCCACTAGTACGTTTGACGTTGACTATTCAAAAAACATAAAAATAAACGTTTGATCATTAATGTGGATGATCATATCAAAATGCCAACACGGGAAATGCTATATAGCCTTCTGTTTATACCGCCACCACTTAATAACTTCTGTCAAACGAACGACAAAATGATGCTGTTACATGCGCCACCACTCGTTTCTTCATTTAAAGTTTTATATTGGACCATTTCTTCTTAATTTCTGCCATGGTCCGGTTCTCTGAATCCACAGCTTTGATGGCCCTATAATAATAATGATAATTTTATTTGTAATGCACTTTACATTTAGCTAAATATCAAAGTGCTGTCTTTTGTCACTAATACCTGATGACAGACCGCCAAACAGGACACATTTTCTCGCCTCCACCTCTGTTGTCAGAACCTCGATCTCACAGTAACCGTATTTCTTCAAATAAACGCTGCAGCGTTTAACGTTCATTTTTGGTGCTGCGTTTCTTCAAGGGCGGCGTTTATTCGAATAAATACGGTAATTCAGACAACGAAATGACCTCAGGAGCGCATTTATAGTCCATCTGCATATTAATTGATGGGAGGAGGCAAGGCGGGGTCAGTGGCTCGTTCACGTGCGGTCAATCTCACGTAGATTGTGATTTATAAAGGAAAGGTGCGCAGGACCTGGCGTACGACCATCTTCTGGTATGAAAGCTGCGCAGTCCTTTATACATGAGGCCCCAGGGGTCTCATTTATAAAACTGTGCGTAGGATTTTTACTAAAAGTGTACGTACGCTCAATAGCTGAAAATTGCGTACGCACACAAAAATTCAGATTTATAAAACCTTGGGTACGCACACCTGTTCGCAATGTTCCCTTTATAAATCACAGATTACCCACAAGTGTGCGTACATGAATCAGCATTGTACCCCGCCCTGAACAAGCCCATTTTTAAACATAAATAGTCAATGCAAAGCACCTCATGAATGCTAATCTAGTATTTCATCATGACCCTGGCATGCGATTGTTCTTTACGGTGAATCATAGCGCATGACATCTTCTCAGACACTGTTAGCCTATTGGTGGAGCCTGAAAATGTGGTGGCCCAATTTAAAAAAACTCGAGTGGCGTCAACTGTGCAACGGCGAGTCGAGATACAATTTGAAAACAAAAGCATTTTGTTATGAACATTAATCTATTAAAGTCTGAACTGATAACGAGGACGTGGAGTAGTGATTGTGCGGTAGCTTAACGACTGTATTTCGAGTTTTGGACATATGATGATATATGCACAGTATTAAAGAAATACATTTGGTTATACCTACACTGTGTTAGGCAGTTATCTAAAGATAGGATTTGTGATGTTATCCTGTATTCCATGCAGTCGGGGAATCTCCCCCTTCTGTACTCCCATAGTGTAAAATCTGATGGTGAGACTACATACGGTCATCTGCGTCGCCAATTCCAACTGTTTTCAAAATGTGCGTAGGCCTACGGGAGGGTCAGAGTTTGCGTGGAGGACCGCACATTCTACCGTCAAGTTTGTTTTTTATAAATCACAACCTTTGCGTGGAAAGTGGCGTACGCAAGCTTTATTAATGAGACCCCTGAGCCCTATTTAAGATATTTTGCCGATTAGAGCATGAATATGCTGCACAGTGTTGCGGCATCTTGTTTATTCTGCTGCTATGCAACTGGGATTTGGACCTTTCCAAGATGGCGGCTGCATTTCTCGCGCCCAGCAGCCAATGCGGCGTCTACTCTTTATTATGTCTATGGTCCCACCGCTCAAGACCGCCCAGTCCCAACACAACCTCTTCTCCTGCCTGGTGGTGGAATCAACTCCCCACCTCCATCAGAGACACTGACTGTCTCTCCACCTTCAAGAAAAGGCTCAAGATGCACATGTTCCAGGAGTACAATGGTACTTAGGAATGGTTTGCTGGACCCAATGCTAGTTTCCTCAAGGATCACAATGACTGTTGCTTAGAGACTTGTTACTCTTGTTGGTTAGTGGTAACTGATTTAAACTGTTGTACTCGCTGCAAAATATTGTATTTTATTTTATCTTATTTTTTTATTGTTGCTTGCTTTTCTACAGGTACACTTGCACTTATAGCGATTCATGTTATTTAATTGTAACTTGCTTAACTACATGCTCTTATGGTTCTTGCATTTGGCACTTTTTTTTGTTGTTCACAATATGTGCTTCATGTTTTGGCTACCCGCAATGTTTTTGGGGCTATCTCGTTGTTTATGATCATTGACCTGTGCACTTTTGTAAAGCTCTCTCTTGGAAGTCGCTTTGGATAAAAGCGTTTGCTAAATGAATGAATGTAAATATAGTGATTTAGTGTTGGCACTGGTTGCATATTACATTTACATTTAGTCATTTAGCAGACACTCTTATCCAGAGCGTCGTAGTACAGGGACATTCCCCCCGAGGCAAGTAGGGTGAAGTGCCTTGCCGAAGGACACGTCATTTGGCACGGCGGGGAATCGATCCGGCAACCTTCTGATTACTAGCCCAACTCCCTCACCGCTCAGCCATCTGACTCCCATGTGACACACTCTGGTCAAAAGGGGTGGTTGTCAGCCAATTGCTTCTAGTTTTTTACCGATTGTGAAAGTGCAGATTGTGAGCATTCAAATGATGTGCCATACATTGAAATCAGAAAAACGTGTATCTGAATGTTGATAAACCTGGATAGCTCAAGCCCAAATATTTGGCTTCCAAGATTCTAGACCTTTTCACACCTTTAAGAGAGGTGTGATTGTTGTGTTAATCATTAGAACCTCGAGCGCCGGATATTTCACAGCAGTGAAGAAAAGAAATTATTCGAGAGGGCGTTCCATCTATGTGTAGGCCCTTCCCATGTGTCCGTAATCGTGAAGTACGGAGTACCATATAACGGCCTTTAGGGGTGCTCAGCCCCCATTGAGAATGTGACATGAATACAGTGCCTTGCACAAGTGCTAAACCCCTTTGCTAATAACAGGCATGTAAACAGGTCAGGGGTGAAAAAGGTGAGAAGGATATGGTGAACCCACGACCCTCTAGGGGGGTCCGGGGTCATACTCCCCCGGGAGAAAATGTATTAAATTTTAAAGTTAAACGCATGAATCTGGTGCACTTTGAGAGCAAAATGTAAAGGCTACATCTATGTAGAATCTGTGCTCTTGTAAACAATGTAATGTTCTTTTAACCATAAAGACATTTTTTGTATAGCATTGGTTCCAGAGCCAGTTGTAAAGTTGGGAAGCACGGGTAAAATGCTGTGTTGGCCACGGCCACAAATCACGTACGTTACCCATTTTCAATTCAATTCAATCTTTATTAAACCAACATCGCAGACTGACGTCTGAATTGCGTAGTTCTGACATTTCTCTGAAGTGCTTAATACTCATCTCCATTATAAAAGTCCTAAGCACTTAACACTCGTATGAATCACTAAAAGTTCACAAATATTCAAAAATCCATCATTAATACGATTAAGAGACATTCATAAACATTAACAAGCACATCACGTACAATTGTACAATATAGGAAAGACATAACTGATAAAAGAAGCTGGGAAATGGTAATGTAATGATTAACTAGTATTCAACAGTTCGGCGAGGTACGGTATAGTTGAGTTTTTGTATCATGCAGTCCGACAAAATTGAGACAGACAAATTCAAGTTTGTCTGCATTCTGCGTTTGTCTACCAGATATGTTCTGTCTTAGTGGGGGTAGCCATTCACGGAACTCTGAGTTCAGTAGGGATTCCGCAAATGTCCTACACAGTGCACAGCGTCGGTCGGCCAGGGAGTTAAGGTTCAAGGTGGTAAGGGAGTAATTAGGGAGTCAGGTGGCTGAGTCGCCAGTTCAATTCCTGGCCGAGCCAAATGACGTTGTGTCCTTGGGGAAGGCACTTCACCCTACTTGCCTCGGGGCGAATGTCCCTGTACTTACTTTAAGTCGCTCTGGATAAGAGCGTCTGCTAAATGACTAAATGTAAGTGCAGTGCTATAGTCGGAATACTGTGGCCCAAGGATTTTCACAATGTTGTCCTCTTGCTGGTCAAATTTCGAATTAATTTGTTTGGTCATGCCGAGAATTCTGATGCATACCACAATTTCAAAGGATTGTCCACTGATGGTTTGTGGTTCCGAAGGGGGAGGGACTCTAGCAAAGCAGACACAGAGTACTTTGCATTTCTTCAGGTTTAAAGCCATGTTGTGGTCGCTGACCCAGGTGTTCAGGTTGTCAAGAGTGGGTTGGAGTGTACATGGCTGATGTAACAACCGGGTTTCTGCAATATTCATGTCGTCCACGTACTTCCAACGGTTGGCGAAGTCGCGTAGCGCTCCATCAATCAATGCTGTGAAGATTTTGGTTGCAAAAAGGTGAGGAGTTTGCATGCCTGTAACTGAATCTCTAATTTCACTGGATAACAATTAATACATTTATGTATTATGCAAAATATTGAATGAATGAAAAAACTAAGGATGTCCCTTTCTTCATTAACTTTTTAATTATTATTATTTTTAGGGGTGCTGAGATTAAATTTAGGGGTGCCTTTAGAACCCTAAAGGGCTCTAAAATCGCCACTGCCTAAACTACTTGTTTTGAGCAGGTGTTGTCAGTGAACAGGCTGTAAAACTGTTGGTTAAGTTACAGACACTCATGAACAACTGATGCTAATTATCTGGGAAACATTAAACATTTTCTAAGTTGTCATTGTTTGTGTCAAACTAGTTTTGAATTAGTTGTAACATTAAAACAGGAGATCATGACTTACTCTGTGCTCAAAGTGATGCTCGAGCTCCAGTGGTTTGCTCTGTAGGTGAACAAAACTTTCGGAAGACGTAGCAGAATCACGTGAACAATTCCAGGATATGCTTTTTTTCCATTGGTTGTTGCGTTAAATCTTACCCAGATACAATAGTGGTATTTTCTGATTAGCTATTGTGTAGACCTTTTACATTTTTTGATTGGGTGATAAGTGGCAGGCTCGACTAAGAACTCCAGGGGAGACGCGCTTGATTCCTGCCGGTTCCATAGTGAGAGAGGCGAAAAATTTCGGTTGGGCGCTGCGGCACATTAAATATAAATAGTTTTCTCCGTGTGAGAAATACAATGTGTGGCGGGAGTGCGTGACAAAAGACCGAAATGAGTGACTGTCACGCTCAATGCTCAATAGCCCTGTAATAGTTTGCGCGGATGGCGAGAATATCACCGCGCTCTCCTTTGTCTTGTCCGCCATCATACCGTTAGAAAATCACGGTTTTGGTGATCAACCTTTATGCAAATGAGGAGCAATTTTCGCTAGCGATGGCCAATCGGAGTTTTTTCTTGTTTCTCGTAACGTAGCAACCATGGTGAACATTTCTAGGTTTCAAGGTAGAGGAGAAACTTATCGTTTGTGTGGCTGCTTACCCAGTCCTGTATGATACATAGCTGTATTCGTACAGAGATGTTAATTAAAAAAACGATGCATGGCGTAAGGATGCCGAAGTTGTTGGTGCTTGTACTTTCAAATTCAGTCTAGACACATTACATAACTTCGTTCTGTGGTAACTAGCTAGTTAGCCCGGCTGGAACTTCCTATCGTATCGACAGATTAGTAGCAGAGACTGAGTAATAGAATATAACATGTTTTTTTTTGTTGTACACATGTCAACGTGTAGGCCTATGTCTATTAAACAGTTTTGTATACAAGTTGTATTTTGATCGATGTTGCGAGTACGTAAACCCAAGTCTGCTCACTTGTCATGGCCAACTACAACAGTGACTTTAAAGAACTACATTCTACATTCATCTGTTTGAAACGCCCCTGAGCGTGGTGAACTGTGGGAAGGCGAGCGATGGCAAGCGATTCGCGTCGCTGCAGTGTAAACGCACCGTTACGACGAATGGGGCCCAGGTGCGATGGTAGGTAAAAACAAGGGACTCAAGGCAAAGGTTTTAAAAGTGGCTGCTCATGTTAAATTGACGCTATGCATCATTACCCATGAGTCTCTTGCTAGCAGAGCACTTGACAGTGAGCTTAAAAGTGCAATCAAAATTGTAAATCACCAAATCACATCCAGTAAACACTAGACTGCTAGCCACCCTTTGCGCTGCTGTTTCATACCGAAGTTCGGTGGTTATCTCGCGGGAAGGCACTCAGCAGGCTTTACGAACTACATGAGGAAGTGGACTCGTTGAAATAATCTAAATCTGAATTTGCGCACCACTTGATCGATCCAGATTGGTTGTCAAAACTTGCTTATTTTGCCTGTATATTTGAAAGGCTTAACATGCTTAATCTAGGTTACAAAATCTAAACACAAACTTCCTGACAATTAAAAAGAAAATTGATGCATTTGTGAAAAAGCTGGAAAGATGGGCTGAGTGAGTTGAACAAGGTAATGTGGAGATGTTTCCTGAGGTTGATGAACATCTGGAGGAGAGTGAACTGAGTCTCAGCAACCTGAAAACACTGTGGTCATCTCCACAGCCCTTTTGGAACAATTCCTTAAGTAACTCCCCACAAAACTGGAAGATGCTTTGCTGGAACTGTCCAGTGATCGAACATTAAAAACTTTATTTTCCAGTTCTAGACTGCCTGAATTTTGGATCACAGTAGCAGAAGAATACAGAGAGTTATCCGGTGTGGCAATGGATGTACTGCTTCCATTTGGATGTACATATTTGTGTGAGCAGACTTTTTCCACTGTTACATACATGAAAAATAAATACAGATCACGTCTTGATGTTGAATAACCTTATCCACCATCAGGCCACAGATTGAGCTATTGTGCACCGAAAAACAAGTGCCCCCATCCCACTGAAAAGTAAACCTGAATTGATATACAGTACATTTTTGTTTCTTGTTTGCATTAAATACACTTAAAATTGTCTAAAGAAACCCATGGGATATGGACTGTTAAACAATCCATACGAAACTCCTACCTTATGGCTCTTGTAGTAGGAGACCGTGGTTGCCGTCGACCCTTTAACACACGCAATTTATCTCCTTGGGTCATGCATAACCCATTCTCGCCATAGTCATTCTGTGGAAAGATCATATACTATGGTCTTCATCAATATAAGACAGTACATGGTAAACCATTTTTTCAACTATCTATTTCCGCCAGGAAGTTTATTTTCTAGTGCACAGACAGTTGATGACTATATTTTATTTTGGCAAAATGTTATCTGCTAGGTAAAACAATAATCTAGACCTGTAGAGAGTGTGTTTGGAACCCACCTCTGGAAGGTGGTCAGTGCTTGGGGACTTGCAGATGCTGGTGTTTGGTGGGCTGAGAGTTAAATCATCCATACTGGAAATCAGGTGAGACACTCCCTTCTCCAGTAACCCATGTTTCTGTTGCGACCGTCGAGCATCCCCCTGCATCCACATAGCAGCTTGCTTTCTGTCAAATAGAAACAAGGTGTTTGTACGCAGCAAAATTGTGGTTGGCCCAACCAAATCCAAGTTTTTTTTTAAAGTTGGCAGCCCTGCAGTGAAGAGAACAATTATAGTGTTAATTAACTGAACCCTTTAACTATATCTAGATTGTTTGCTAATGAAGCAGTCAAAATACCTATGAAGCAGAAATACAGAGGCTGTCAGGATGGTCACAGGTAAAATATTGTAGTAGTTTAGTCAAATAGTGTGAGCACAATGTGGCAGTAATGTTTCACAGTTTGCATTCAGCAACCCGTATTTATTTTAACCCTCATCATGCCGGTCCGGTCTTTTCAACAATACAGACCATATAGAACATTAGTTAATACTAAGTAGCTACATTTGTAAATGTTATTGTTGATTTCTATGGGAATTGTGTAAGGGAACTGGGATGATAATGGCAGAACTCTGACTGGCAAGGTTTAGGCAGAATTTACGTTTTTGTGGTGAAAGGTGCAGCTAACAGTAGCTAACTATAGCCACAGTCTGAAACGTCAGGACTTCACAATGTCACACGACACATGCATTCGTAAGAATGCCTGTGCAATAAATACTAGCTAGTATGTTCACTGCGTTCAGTGATCAAGTCAAGTCAGTTTATTTATAGAGCACATTTTAAAACAGTCAATGTCAACCAAAGTGCTGTACAAAGTCATCAGGTAAGGCAAAACAACAATAAGTATGAAAAAAACACAAAAACAACTATTACAATAAGCAAAAGTGACCTAAACTGACTCGAAAGCCAAAGAATAAAAATATGTTTTAAGATGAGACTTGATCGTCTCGGTGATGGGGGGGATGACCCGATAAAAATCGGCAGTTTATTCCACAGAGTAGGGGTCACAACAGAAAAGGCACAATCACCTTTTGTTTTCATCAGAGTCTGTGGAATGGCTAAAGGGAACTGATTTGATGATCTAAGGCAGTGGTTCTCAACCCTGGTCCTCAAGTACCCCCTGTCCTGCATGTTTTAGATGTTTCCCTGCTCCAACACACCTGATTCAAATGGATGGGTCATTATCTAATTATGCAGAAGCCTGCTAACATGGACTTGTCCCTACCTTTGTGAGGCATGTTCCTGCCATCAAATTAAAAATCAGTTTTTTCCTTAAAATTTTACATTTCATCAGTTTAAACATTAGATATGTTTTTTATCTTATTTTACACAACATCACACATTTTTGGGAATTGGGGTTGTAATTTAAGGTTTCACCAAGCCTCCACATAAGTAACTTCCTATCTAAATTACCTATTGCTTCCTGAATTGAAGGCTCTAAATTCCCCCCCGGAGGTTTTGATGACACTTGTCAGAATTAAATTATAACTACTAGCTAGATACTTTGCCTACTGAGCATTTCATTCGCCAATGGGAGAATATCTGCCACACATACATGTTTAGCATTTTGTGGATGACAAAATGTAATGTCATGTTAATTACTGACTGTGTGGGTAGCCACACGATGAGTAATCCACAATTGTATTTTCATCATCACTAAATGCATGAAAACAAAACAATAGAGCCATCAAGAGGGTTGATTTGTCTGAGCTGGGATACTAACTGACTACTACATAAATTCCATGCACCAAACACATGTAAAAGTGTGTGGAGTAAACCATCTCTTGGATCTTAACAGAACAACAAACATACAGTACAAGCTTGGCTGCAAATTTGCTTTAGATTGTCATGGATGAGACAAAAGTTTTGATTTTGTAATAATCGGTTAAATTCTAATGTTCTAATATAAGGCAATCATATTATTAAATCGCCAAATAGTTTGCTAGCAAGAGATAACCAACAGCTATGGATCCTGGTATTCTAACTAATGTAACGGACCTTAATATGTTCTACGGGAAAGAGGGTGTTTTTTCCCCTCGGGAGTAGATGTGGGGCTGGGGTAAGCGTCGGCAGCAGAGCCAAAGAAAAATGAAAGTTTTTTTTTTTATCTAACTCAAATCAATCAATTTTTTTTTATTTAAGTTTCTATGTTCATTTTTGATAAAGATATTGAGGAAATACTTGAAAATGTGTGTTTTTGTTGATTTATTGGCTATGGGTTTATCAATAATCAACTTTATCACCAAACCAAAGCTTGGACAACTTTTTCAGATAGTAGTAGAAGAATGTGAAACAGGTCTAAAGGTTCTATGTTAATTTTTGACAAAGATATTGAGGAAATACTGAAATATTGGTGTTTTTATTGAATTATTGGCTATGGATTAATCAATCATCAACTTTAATCACCAAACCAAAGCTTGGACAACTTGGTCTGCTAGTATTAAAAAGAATTTGCAACAAGTTAGAAGGTTCTATGTACATTTTTGACAAAGATATTGAGGAAATACTGAAATATTTGTGTTTTTATTGACTATGGATTAATCAATGATCATCTTTATCACCAAACCAAAGCTTGGACAACTTGGTCAGATAGTAATCGAAGAATGTGAAACAGGTCTGAAGGTTCTATGTTCATTTTTGACAAAGATATTGAGGAAATGCTGAAATATTTGTGTATGATTTTATTTATTGGCTATGGGTTAATCACTAATGAACTATCACCAAACCAAAGGTTGGACAACTTGGTCAGCTAGTATTCAAGAATGTGAAACAGGTCTGAAGCTTCTTAGGTCATTTTTGACAAAGATATTGAGGAAATACTCGAAAATGTGTGTTTTTCTTGATTTATTGGCTATGGCCCTGGTTATTCAATAACCGTCTTTATCACCAAACCAAAGCTTGGACAACTTTTTCAGATAGTAGTAGAAGAATGTGAACGGGCACAGCCCGAAGAGACAACGTGGGACCCTCCTCCAGTGAGCTCACCATGGGGTCATGGGGGTCGGGTGCAGTGTGAGACGGGCGGCGGCCGAAGGCGGGGGCCTTGGCGGTCCGATCCTCGGCTGCAGAAGCTAGCTCCAGGGACATGGAATGTCACCACGCTGGCGGGAAAGGAGCCTGACCTGGTGCGCGAGGTAGAGAGATTCCGGCTAGATATAGTCGGCCTCGCCTCGACGCACAGCATAGGCTCTGGAACCAGTCCCCTTGAGAGGGGCTGGACTCTCTGCCCTTGGTGAGAGGCGTCGAGCTGGGGTGGGAATACTTGTTTCCCCTCGGTTCGGCGCCTGTACATTGGTACATTTTTGGAGTGTCGGGGGGGGGGGGGGGGGGGGTGGGTGCTGGAAAGGCTCCTCCCGGAGATTCCCTCGTCCTCCTGGGGGACTTCAATGCTCATGTGGGCAATGACAGTGAGACCTGGAGGGGCGTGATTGGGAGGAACATTGAGTCCGGCTGACCGGAGCTGCGGCCGCAAGGCGGTCGGTGCATGTCGCGGCGATAACCCTCGAACCCGGTGGTGGACTCCGGAGGTGAGGGATGCCGTCAAGCTGAAGAAGGAGGCCTATCGGACTTTATTGGCTGGTAGGACTCCAGAGGCAGCTGATGTGTACCGGCAGGCCAAGTGGAACGCGGCTTTGGCGGTCGCAGAGGCAAAAAACCCGAGCATCAGAGGAGTTCGGCGAGGCCATGGAGAATGACTTCCGAACGGCTTCAAAAAGGTTTTGGACCACTATCCGGCGACTCAGGAGGGGGAAGCAGTGCTCTGTCAACACTTTATACGGTGGGGATGGTGCTCTGCTGACCTCGACGGGGGACGTCCTGGATCGGTGGAAGGAATTCTTCGAAGACCTCCTTCGTCCACCAACACGCTTTCCGACATGGAGGCAGAGTCTGGGGACATCAGGGGGGGCCCTTCTATCTCTGGGGCTGAGGTCGCCGAGGTGGTTGAAAAGCTTCGCGGCGGCAGGGCCCCTGGGGTGGATAAGGTCCGCCCGGTGTTCCTTAAGGCTCTGGATGTTGTAGGGCTGTCTTGGTTGACACGACTCTGCAACATCGCGTGGACATGGGGGACAGTGCCTCTGGACTGGCAGACCGGGGTGGTGGTTCCCCTCTTTAAAAAAGGGGACCAGAGGGTATGCTCCAACTTTAGGGGATCACACTCCTCAGCCTCCCTGGGAAAGTCTATTCAGGGGTCCTGGAGAGGAGGGTCCGTCGGATTGTCAAACCTCAGATTCAGGAGGAGCAATGTGGTTTTCTTCCTGGCCGTGGAACAGTGGACCAGCTTTATACCCTCCGCGGAGTCCTGGAGGGTACATGGGAGTTCGCCCAACCAGTCTACACATGTTTTGTGGATTTGGAAAAGGCGTTCGACCGTGTCCCTCGGGGGCTCATGTGGGGGGTGCTCCGAGAGTACGGGGTACCGGATTCCCTGATCGGGGCTGTCCGGTCCCTGTACGACCGGTGCCAGAGTTTGGTCCTTGTTTCCGGTGAGGGTTGGACTCCGCCAGGGCTGCCCTATGTCACCGATTCTGTTCATTACCTATATGGACAGAATTTCTAGGCGCAGCCAGGGTGTTGAGGGGGTCCGGTTTGGTGACCTCAGGATCGGGTCGCTGCTTTTTTGCGGATGATGTGGTCCTGTTGGCTTCATCGGGCCGTGACCTTCAGCTCTCACTGGAGAGGTTCGCAACCGAATGTGAAGCGGCTGGGATGCGAATCAGCACCTCCAAATCTGAGGCCATGGTTATCGACCGGAAAAGGGTGGAGTTCCATTTCTGTGTTGGGGAAGAGATCTTGACCCAAGCGGAGGAGTTCAAGTATCTCGGGGTCTTGTTCACAAGTGAGGGAAGAATGGAGCGCAAGATTGACAGGCGGATCGGTGCGGTGTCCGCAGTGATGCGTTCTACGTTCCTACCCTCACATATGGTCACGAACTATGGGTAGTGACCGAAAGAATGAGATCGCGAATACAAGCGGCCGAAGTGAGCTTTCTCTGCAGGGTGTCCAGGCTCTCCCTTAGAGATAGGGTGAGAAGCTCGGTCATCCGGGAGGGGCTCAGAGTAGAACCGCTGCTCCTCCGCGTCGAGAGGAGCCAGCTGAGGTGGCTCGGGCATCTGACCAGGATGCCTCCTGGACGCCTCCCTGGTGAGGTGTTCTGGGCACGTCCCCCGGGGAAGAGGCCCAGGGGAAGGCCCAGGACACGCTTGAGGGACTATGTCTCTCGGCTGGCCTGGGAACGCCTAGGGGTCCCACAGGAAGAGCTGGTGGAAGTGGCCGGGGAGAGGGAAGTCTGGGCCTCCCTGCTTAGGTTGCTGCCCCCACGACCCGACCCCCGGATAAGCGGCAGATGACGACGACGAGAATGTGAAACAAGATTGAAGTTTATGTGGTCATTTTTGACAAAGATATTGATGAAATACTGGAAAATGTGTGTTTTTATAGATTTATTGGCTATGGGTTAATCAATCAACAACATTATCACCAAACCAAAGGTTGGACAAATTGGTCAGTCAGTAGTACAAGAATGTGCAACAACTTTGAAGTTTGTATGGTCGATTTTTACAAAGATATTGAAGAAACATTCGGACTGTCTACTCTTTTACCCCGGTACCTAAATATGACGCAGAGCCTGAACAGAGTTACAAATATGAATGTCTGTTGAATCTTGAATATGAAACTGATTTCACCTCGGTGAGAACAAGTGAGTGGCAAGAGATTCAAGGTTGATTTCACTTTTATCGGTAAATGTGGATGCGGAGCTCTAACCATACGTTGCCCATTATCAACCAGTCAATCACTGGGGAATCCCCAAAAAAAAGAAACATATTCCTGAAAGCATTAACAGACTTTTTCATAAATTCAACATGTAACCATTTTGGCTGAAGTCAGAAGGAGCTTGGGGGGGCACGGCAGAAATCTGGGGGGGGGCGCAGCCCACCCCAGCCCCCACTCTGGACCCGGCCCTGGCACAGAATATGCTCCAGGGGCATTTCATAATTAAATAGTCAGTTTTTGACAAATTTTGTTTCAATAGTACATTTCTCTTGTGTGGCTCCCAATACCACTACTAATAATTATAAAAAACTTAATAGAAGTAACATCCGCGCATAAAAGTGTTGCAAAAACCAAAGACCAAATTTGGCCCTTTTGGAAATGTAATTGGGGAACCCTGCTCTACGGAGTACTTACTCTTCTAGAAAGTGCTGCTGTGGCCCAATAACGGAGCCTGGACGGCAGATTCTGATCCAGCCAATGGCCTCCGCAGCCATGAAACGATAGTGCTTCATCAGGTAACAGCCAATCAGAGTTCCTGTTCGTCCAAGGCCCGCTGATCATGTTGGAGGGAGCAGCAGAGAAAGAAAGAAAACACTCAAAACAGGTTACAAAAAACGTAATACATTTCAGAATGGAACAGAGAACATGGGAGACAGGATAAAATAAGGAAGTTATGAGAGCAAAAATAATTAAATATGAAAAAGACATGTAGAAGTTAACTATATGCATCATTACAATTAATTACATACTTTGAGGCATCTTTGAAACAGTACCATCTTTACTTCTAATTACATGATTATTCAGCTCCGTGCAAGAAGCGCCATCTAGTGACCATCACGTGTCTGTAACAACATCCCTGTCTGAAGACTCAGGGGTCATTTGACACCTAATGGCACAAAAAATTGTCTTGGTGCTTCTAGTGTTAAAGACTTTCAGTTGAAATGGAAAAATGACAACACTTGGAAGTTTAAGCAGTCAGTTGGATGGATTGGAAAGCAAGCCAGACACTTTGGACACATTATGTTGCTGCCAACAGTAGCAGGTTCACAAGCCACAAGTTTTTATTGGTCACAGACACCACATTTTAATCTTATTGGTTCGCAGTTAATGGTCGTTAACGAGTGTCAATTATCCTTCAGAAAATCTAAATGAGAATCCCTAAACATGACTGTAATATGCTGAAACATTTAAAGAATTGGGTGAATACATTAAGGGTGCATTTGGATTAGACCGTCTTACCCTTGCAATGGACAGCCAGAGCACCATCAGTGCTGTCACAGATTTGCAGAAAACGTTGAGTGAGGATGTCGCTGGGAGTGCTACCATCCACAAAGAATAGTTCATAGTGGTCAAAACCAGCATCTGTGAATCGCTTTGAGTCATAGATCTTCTTGTTAAGCCGCACCACCGTAGTCACGTTGTGTTTCCTGAAGTAGGGGAAGTAGGCCTCAGGAGCATGCAGTGGGTAACCTAGAGAGTTGGCAGTAAGAATAAAACGTTTCTGAGGCAGTTCATCTAATATATTATAACCTAGTATTTATGTTTGTGTCTGCTCAAAATATATATATATATATTATTTGGTCTGACAAACTGCTGCAATGTACCACAAACTGCAATGTACCTCAAACTGCTGCAAATTCCACAAAAGTCCTCTTTTTTATTATCATTAGGGTTCCTCTGGTAGGAGGAAACCTATTGTTTTTGTTAGTATTCTTATTATTAAGGTTCCTCCGGTAGGAGGAACCTTACACGCCCAAAGTCTACGTGATTTCCCCAGCGCCCCATTACTCCAAAATGCCTGAAAATTGGTATACATGCCTTATTTCTCATGGGGAACAAAAAAGCCTCAAGGACCCATATTGTCAGACTTATGAATTTTCTTGTACTGTCCAAATTTGGTACAACCTTCAAAACCCTTCTACTCATAAACCATAGACCCGATCGACTTGAATTTATTTACAGATATGTAGAATACATGTCTTTACATAGGGTGACATGGAATAAGAAATGCAATACAAAATGGCTGAAAGAAGTGTATTTATGTAAATGTACAAATTGCCTCAATATTTTTTTTGTTAATAAATCAAATATAATTTTGACTGATTGTTTTTCAAACCTAATAGGGTTCAGGATGACATCAATCTCTAGTACCATAAACAATTTCACCTGGGTATGTCAATATATGATTGAATTCAATTGAATTGCTCCACAGTGCACGTGCTCCAAATTCTCACAGACTCATCTTGCCCCTTGACACTAGGGTGACCACCTGTCCCGCTTTGCGGTGTGTCGCACAGCATTTTCACCCCTTGTTCCGCAGGTCGCATATAAAAAATGCTGTGCTATACAGTGAAAAGAGGAACAGGTGGTCAACCTACTGACACACGCTCGAGCTTGGCGAGAAGCACACACATTCAGCCTTTTGTAGTTGGCCCAACATGAAGTTGTTTTGCTCTCGTTGTCCAACTCTTGACCTTCTATAATGTACATTTTTATCATATTTTGCCATTTTGCGGAGGAACCCGCATCGCTGCTAGCAGCTATATTTATTATTATTATTATTATTAGGATTCCTCTGTGAGGTATTTTAAGGCTCCGTATTTTTATTCTTGTACCATTGAAGTCAATGGCAGCCCCTAGAACCAAATTGTAACCTTTTGTGAAATTTGGTACACTCATTAAGGACAGTCCCTTCTATACTAACACCAAGTTTCATGTCTCCCATTAGACCACTGTAGTGCCACCAACGGGTCAAAGTTGGACTTGTTTTTACACACGCAACTTTTGAACCGTATGACTGATTAAAAAAAATGAGCTACCCTGGGATTCCCTGGATCAAGACGATTTCAAAGCATCCTATGACTTCACTTTCATAGATTTTACGCCATTTTGAATTTTAAGAAAACACGTTTTTTCGCTACTCCTCCTTCAAGTTTTGTCCAATCTTCCCAGGAATTGGCATCCTCGTCACAGCAACCCTCACAAAAGTAATCAAAGGATATTTGATTTTCAAAACCGTTTCAAATCTCAGCAAATCTTTGAGATATCAACACCAAACTTGGTAGGATGACTCTTTTGAGGATGTGCACACAATTTGGTGTCATGTGATCACTGGGCGTGGCCGCAAGAAGCAAAAATGTGTTTTGGCTGTCTGGAAATGGTGTGCTGACCAAGCCCCACCCTCACCCTCATTTCGCTTCCAATCGCAGCTCGCCGTTACGAATATAAATTCTTTTTCGGCGGCCATTATTGTTTTCAACTGGAATTGCCTTATAGCCGTGCTGGAGGCAGCCACGTTCGGTAAGTCCTATTTTTACACATTTTAAGCTAGAATCAATGATTGGATTCGTAAAAGTACACTACTCTTGAATTATGGTGAAGGTTTGAGCACTTTGAGACCTTTAGATCGTGAGTTTGAAGTGACGGAAAACCGAACTCGAAAAGTAGCTAGCTTTTCTCTCTGTGTAATTAGTGAATCATGTAGCATCTCGTCGAATTCATCAAAAAGGTAGAGGAGGGCAGCTTTTAGGAGAACAAGCAATTCCCCACAGACCTGTCGGCTCAGAATTTTGATGCAAATTTCTTGTTTGTGCAAACATTCATGGCGAATAAAATCCCTTCTGATTCTGATTGTTAATTGTGCATTGACTGAGATTCTGGAAAGAGATAAACTCAAGAAGTTACAATGTCTGCCGTTTTTCAGCAATCTTGGGAAAAATGTGTCAATTGTGGGAGGCATGTTTTTGGACTGCCCCTAAACCTCATGTGGCCGCCGCAGCATTTCTCCCTTGGCATGACCTGTGCTGGCAGAGAGGGAAACAGCATGGATGGAAGTTGTGTGTGGGCAGATGTGTCTTTGTATAGGGTGAAATGGAATATGAAATGCAATGCAAAATGCAATGCTCCTCCTTCAAGTTTTGTCTAATCTTCCCAGGAATTGGCATCCTCGTCACAGCAACCCTCACAAAAGTAATCAAAGGATATTTGATTTTCAAAACCGTTTGGCCGCAGGAAGCAAAAATGTGTTTTGGCCAATAACTTGATTTGTTTGCCTTTATTAAGTGATTCCTTTGTCTCATGATGTCTTGGGACGTCCCGTGTGTGACCCATCATCATTTGTGTTAATAGCCGAATTGATGCGGCCGCCATTTTGAATTCATTGAAAAAAACTTATTTTCTCTACTCCTCCTACACATATTGTCCAATCTTCACCAAATTTGGCTTCAGACCAAACCTCACAAAAGGTGATTTTTTGATTTTCAGAACCGTTTGCCCGGTACAGCCAATCAAAATGTACGAATAAGCCAGAAAAACAGGAAGTTGGGTCGAATCTCAGCAAATCTTTGATGGATCACACCAAACTTGCTGCATGCACTTGGAACCCTGTTCTGAGGATTTCTAAAGTGTATGTATTTCTAAAGTGAAGTACATGTATTATGTACTTCGCACTCAATCAAATGCATTTGCTTTACTACATGGGCGTTTGTGTGTACACTGGTAAACACAATTCTTATGTCATGACATAGCAGAAACAACTATTTTAATAGTAAAATGCAAATATGTTTGAAAAGTCGTTAAACATAACTAATAAATAAATTTTGCATGTATTCATACATGGGTGAAATGGACTTGTATTACAGTTTCAAAGATTCATTCTGGTACCAGATACTGAGTGTGGAGCGGGAAAATCCAGACTTCTTGTACTCTGTGACTTTAAGAAAGGTAATCTCAGCCATGAACTCCCAATACATAGATAATTCATTAAATGCCCAATAAGAGAAGGGAATATTCTGGATTGCTGCTACACTACAGTCAGTA
Organism: Hypomesus transpacificus; assembly: GCF_021917145.1. Taxonomy (NCBI): domain Eukaryota; kingdom Metazoa; phylum Chordata; class Actinopteri; order Osmeriformes; family Osmeridae; genus Hypomesus; species Hypomesus transpacificus. The sequence continues at coordinate 495,595 of NW_025813695.1, read as the reverse complement.
GAGCCTACCATGCCATCCACTGGGACACTGACCACGCCATGGTCCACCTGATTCCTGCATACAGGCAGAAGCTAAAACTCTGTAAACCTGCTGTGAGGACATCAAAACAGTGGACCAGTGAGGCTATGGAAGATCTGTGGGATATGTTCACGACTGCTAGCAACAGTCTGGACGGCCTCAGAGAGGCTGTGACGTCATACATTCTGTGAATACTGCTGTATAACAACACGCACCAGGGATAGTTATAGCAAGGACAAGCCTTGTTTTACAGCTGGACTCCGAAGGTTCAAGTTGGACTAGGAGGAAGTGTTCAGGAGTGCGGACAGATCCAGGTTCAAGGAGTCGAAGAACAGGTTTAGTAAGGCGATGAGAGAGGCTAAACGGCTGTACTCAATAAATACAACACCAGTTCTCGGCCAACAAGTCTGCTCCTGTCTGGAGAGGGCTCAGGCAGATCACCAACTACAAGCTTTGAGCTCCCCACTCCATTAATAACTCTTGACTGGCCAATGACCTGAACGATTTCAGCTGTCGACTTAGAAGACAATTGGACTGTCCTGACCCCAACCCTGCCCTGCCAACACCCCCCCCCCCGCCCTCAAGTCCCCCACCGTCATCCCTGTGCCCAGAAAGCCAAGGCCAACAGGACTTAATGACTACAGACCTGTTGCCCTGACCTCAGTGGTAATGAAGTATTTTGAGCGCCTGATGCTGGCACACCTCAAATCCATCACAGACCCTCTCCTGGACCCCTTGCAGTTTCCCTACAGAGGTTACAGGTCTGTTGACGATGCAGTAAACATGGCCCTCCACTTCATCCTCCAGCACCTGGGGCCTGTACTACGAATCAAGATTTGGCGTTAGCGAGGTAACTTCAGGTTCAACCCAGGGTTTTTTGTACTACGACGGTAACACATGCTGAACGGCCAACCTGGTCGGGAGCAGGTTAAGTTGGAGATCAGAGATCAACCGGTATAAAAACCCCGCCCATAAACTCATTTTTGACGATAATGTCGTCACCGTTCATATTAGATCCTGTGCAGCTTGGTGCGCGGATAGTGAGAGGTGCGCTCAGAAGAGCCAGAACATTTAGAGACCGACAAAACCCTTTCGCATTCCCTAATGAGTATCTTTCTGAAAGATATTGGTTCTTAGCAGAGGGAATTATGTATATTGCCAGCTTCTTGAGCCGTATGTTGCCAATGCGACACATTGAAGCTGTCCACTCACAGTCCCACAGACTGTATGCTTAGCGTTTCATTATTTCGCTATGAGTACTTTTATAGTGTGGGTGATGCGGTGAACCTGAGCAAGAACACGGTCTGCCGCGCAATTTGCAACAGATTTTGTTTAATGGCTGTTGCCACCATATTCTGATTAATGGAGTGATGAAAAATAGATATCCAAAGTGCCCTTTGTAAAAACTTTGGACTCTAATATGTTGACAAAATGAAACAAGGTTTTTCACTCAATGTTCTGATTTACTTTCTGGAAATGTATGCACATGATATCATATTTTACAACTTAATCATTTGCTCATTTAAACATACATTTACAGGAAACTATTATTAGTTAAACTATTTATTATTAACCTACTATTAGTTATCAACTGGGGAGGTTTCACGTTGATATGTTATCCCTATTCACTGGGACAAAGTTTGAAGGTGTCCATTTGACTACTGTGTTTCAGGGTTCATTGCTTATACTTTGTGTCTTTGTCTTGGCCTTGAAGTGGAGGCCCTAGGCTCAGGGGGAGGAAGAAGTTCCTCTTTCTGCTGAGTTTAACACCATAGCAATTTAATCAATTGAGTCATATTTGAAATTAGCACTTTAAGGACTTGTGTCTTATGTTGAGACCACCACCATTAGTAAGTCATTACAAACAATTCAATCACTGCCACACATTCACACACTCTCACCATCTGTGTTGCAAGTGGTAAATAAAACTCAAAATCAGGTCGCAGTTGTAAATGAGAACTTGTTCTCAACTAGCCTACCTGGCTAAATAAAGGTGAAATAAAATTTTAAAAAGTGTACCCCAAAATGAGCAGGGACAAAAGGGACTGATTCAGGCAATTCAGCCTTGTACTTGTTGGCCTTAAAATATGTACAAGTATTGCCTACTGCTACTTACCGTTTTGAATTATGGTTTCACATTGATTTTGTATTTGCTCCCACAATCGTTTGCCACTGCAGTGTTGCAACTAAAATAATACAGCAACAAAAGTTAAAAGTTATGGAACGCGCACGTGTAATATGGTGACATCTTCAATAAGTCATGTGGCTTGCGCATTTACAGCGTCTGCTATTTTCTGCCAGCTTCGCAGCAGCGACTTTCTTGAATTTTACCTATATTTTATGTCTGTATTCCTGATATGCTTGTATTACAATATTTCACACAGGAGGAGTAGACAAAGTTTGTAAGATTATTGTCTGCTCCTACTGCGTGAAATATGCGTCTCGTTTCGTCCATTTTTGCGATTGGACATACGGTTCAAACACTGCCCCTTTATGTGAACGCGCACATCTCTAGATTGGAAAGATCTGGGTTGAGTTAGAGAATTGATAACCGCCGTCATAGTACCGCTTATCATCCCAGCGTGAAGCTGGGAAATTACGTCTCTGACCACCAGCAACGGATCTCCTCAGCTGCATCCTTTCCCCTCCACTCTTCTCCCTATACACGAACAGCTGCACCTCCCTTCATCAGTTCATCAAACTCTCAAAGTTTTCGAATGACACCACCCTCATTGGGCTCATCTCTGATGGGGATGAGTCTGACTACAGGTGGAAAGCTGACAACCTGGTGACCTGCGATCCACTGGCCCGCCGGCGGGTTGTAGCTTGTTAAGTTGTCTAAAATCGCCTCGCCACCAAAATAGTATTTTAGATTGCTACACGTCATATAGTGTTGGAAAGCTACGATTCTTGTGATTCCATTAATATAAACCATTTCAAGATCGAGTCGCAACAGCAAAGATTCTACTCACCCTAAATGGTTCAGAGTGGTCCAGGAATGCAAAACATCCCAACAAAAATAGTCTGGTTAGATAGTTCTAAGTACCACCTTTCATTAGAGACAACAATTATGAAAAGTAATACCTTTTTACATTACATTTACATTTAGCAGACGCTCTTATCCAGAGCGACTTACAGTAAGTACAGGGACATTCCCCCCGAGGCAAGTAGGGTGAAGTGCCTTGCCCAAGGACACAACGTCATTTGGCTCTGCCGGGAATCAAACTGGCGACCTTCAGATTACTAGCCCGATTCCCTCACCGTTCAGCCACCTGACTCCCCCTTTTTTATCTTAAGTATCTGACCTTGGTTACCAAAGGTCCTTTTGGAGTCTCCGAAAGAAAACGCCTGGATGTACTCTTAGAAAAACTTGTAAATATGAATATATTGTGCCATTATATTTGACTTGAATTAGGTAAGGTTTCAAGCTAATACCTACCACCGCTAGGCCTCTTCAGGCATGCGTTTTCAAAACAAAATCCAGCCGGAAATAAACCTTTCGATTTCATTGTGTTCAAGCTTCTATTACTCAGAACCAGTAGGACTTACAGGGGTCCTGACAACAGGGGATACAACTTCAGTGTCACCTTCAAGAGACCACAATCATACTTTCAATTTACTTTGGGTATGCCCTTTTTAGGCGTTTTTATTTGCCAGGATTGTGAAGAGGTTTCTTATTTGTTTACTGTATGCCCCTGCCCACCAAAGTAAATTCCTTGTTATGTGAACGACTTAGCGATTGAACTTTATTCTGAAATGTTTCTGATTGGTTAGATTAACAATGTAAGCATGGTATATATTTATATAGTTACACTGGCAACTATATACTGGCAAAAATTGGTTGTATACTAGTATACATAGCTAACAAACAGCTTGCTGGTTTCCATTAACTTTATTTTATAAACATTTAGCTAAGGCACTTGCTGTGCAATCTTGGTAATTTGTCAAAGGTCAGTTGGCAATGCAATTTGTCAAATTCATCTATCTAAATTGATGTCAAGACAGACTGATTGATGCATGTAGAAGATGACTGCTATCAAAATTAATACAGTGGCTGTTGCACAAAAATCTGTGTGGACTAATCTTGATTAAATTTGTACCAGGCACAAGCGGTCATGCAGCTCAAAACCTTTAGCCCCTACTAGAAACTACAGGCTGCTTGACGCTTTGGCAAGTGAAAGCACAATCGGCGAAGTCTCTGTCTGTACATGAAATGTGCCGGATGAAACTAACCCTATTTTTTGTCATGGGCTAACCTCTAAATATTCAAAAAAAATTGTAATATAGATGGTTTTGGGATAGAGAACAATAGACAATTATTCATGTCTCTACTGAAATGGAAAATGTGACATTATACTGTAAATGACAAGTTATTAAAAATGTATCTTACCATTTTGCACTTTACTTTTGGGGTGGGGTCCGCTGAAGGCCAGCAACTTTCCTGGTACTATCCAGTTGAAGTCACCATTCTCAACTCGCTAAAGTGAGAGAGGAAACACAGCAATTGCAAAATCATAGGCACCTTCACCTCCTGTGAAATGTTGCTGAGTTTACTCTAACTAGTTCAGTGCCCGTTGGCAGTAACTGCTATGGTGTCCGTTGGCGGTGAATGCAAATGCAGTGCCCTCATTGGTGGCTTGTGGGATCCCTGGTTCCAACACTTCAGTGCATCTCAATTCAGTTATATTTATTTCTCGCAAGATACATGGCTTCATTGCTTAGTACAGCTCAACATGGTGGCAAACGTATTTATATATTGAGGCAATATTTATTTCTCGCAAACCCAAACCGCTCATCCAAAACCACTTCACATGCAACACTGCATGTCCCTGGGTCCTGTGCAATACACCCAACTTTTCTGTTATATAGACATTCAAAATATGTTAGCCTCCAGCGTGATTTAACACAAATTCAAACTAAAGACTAAGACCCAGTTACCAGATATGGATTAAGCCTAGTCTTCGACCAATTTTTTTTTCAAAGGAGATCTTCATTGCATTGTTCTCTTACTTTAAGACAAGGCTTTATACATGTCTGGGAAACTGGGCCTGTTTAGAAGTTAGAAGTTTTCAGAAGTCAGGACTTGAACATTTTATAGCAAAGCTTACACATACAAACACACTGGATCTCATGACATTCCTATGATATGTAGAATATACAGCCTAGAATATATAATATACGAGGATACACTTACATTCTCGCATGTTTTATTTATTGTGTGCCCTGGCATTTTTGCTCAGACCAGCCCACCACAATCGGTCGGACGGAGGGGTGGAGCCTGTTAAGAGATGTGATTGGGCCAGCCCAGTGTCAGTATGGAAAATGAACACAGCTGTCCCTGCTTTATGGGCCTTTTTTAACCGGCATTTGCCCGGTATGCCAGATTACCATTCCAGGCTTGGTTAGACTGCAGTTGGTCTATAGTAGCCCGACATGATCAAAGATTTATAGTTGGTTGACAAGATGGCTTTGTTGTCCCCAGTCAAAAGTGAAAACACACTGGGACATCATAAACATTCAATGGTCTAATTAGATCCAGTTACAAAACATACAAGTTCTTCATTTATTGTCAAGACATGGTTCAAGCAACAAAAAAAAAAAAAACATTTGCTTGGAAATTCTAGGCTATAGGCTTACTTGATGTTTGCCTACATGTTGATGCTTTGCTAATTTAACAACTTTTTTAACAACTTTCGGGATTGCAAGACAGGCACTGTAGCCTATAATAGGAAGTGGATAACATAATACTGGTTGAGAATGTCTATGTAGGCTATTACTGTAACATTGGACTCCAGTTTCAAGTGTGAATGGCGGGTAACGCAAGGGCAGTAGCGCATATAAAACGAAAGTTGCATTTAATAAATCAAGTAGGTGGCTTATCTACTACAACTAGACTGACAGATCATTTAGAATGGCTGACGTTTTGTTCCCTTTACATGTATGGACTAAATAGAATAAGGCTAATCTCGGGATTTGCATTGTGCACAGGATTTTTTTTTTTATGGTGAACTTTGAATGCATCTTTCAGACTGTTTGAAAGGTGGGATATTCCATCCCTCCTACTAATGATCGATCGCACAGTGAATCAATGGATTTGGTTCCTTTCAACGTTGTCTAGCTTACTCAAATACAGCTAGCCAACATTCGAAGCATTCCATTCTGATAGGCCTACTCAAGAATAAATGAATTTAGCCTATTGTTACCTTCACGCACTGTACAAAATATGGGCAGTCAATGCAGCCAGATGTAAGGGTTAGGGTTAGGTAACATGCTCACTTGCCTATTGTTACCTTCACGCACTGTACAAAATATGGGCAGTCAATGCAGCCAGATGTAAGGGTTAGGGTTAGGTAACATGCTCACTTATGCCTCTTGATATTTCAGATATGCTTTTGCAAGCAATATTATTGAGTGGCTTGTTATAATGTTAGGCAGGAATTAGAAAAGGGGGACATTGATTGTGAAGCAGGAAGTCGAGTACAAAGGAGTGGATTGAAAGTGTGTCCGGCCGAATCGAGGAGTCACAGAGCCCAGTAGTCTGTCCGTGTCTCTATTATAATTTATAAGCCTTCTAGAACGATCGGTTACACCAGGGGTTTTCAACCGGGGGCCGCGGCCCCCTGGTGGTCCGCGGAGGCATTGCAGGGGGGTCCGCGACACGAGCCTATGTTGATCAGTCCAACATTGATTTTTTTTAATGCATATTATATATATATATATATTTTTTTTTTTATTAGTGTTCAGAATCTCACATACACATAATAACAATTTTCAGATTATATGTATATTGTTTGAGGTTTTTAAGTAGATACATCTAGATTTGTTTGAGGTTTTTAAATGAAAGCAATATGGAAAACCAAATGTTAAAATGTCCTTCTATCCACATGCACGCACGCACACACGCGCACAGGCACACCAGTGGGCCGCGGATTACTTTCTAGTAAGAATGGTGGTCCCTGGGACAAAACCAGTTGAAAACCCCTGGGTTACACTATTGTAAATCCAATGATCATAACAGCCCCCGCCCATGCAGTCATCTCCTTTTATTAGGCCTACCTTATTATATTCATCAATGGTTTAGCTTACCATTTGCTAAATAGTCGCAAACTATCAAAGTCATATAATATGATTTGATTCGCTCATGTGTGAATGCAAAGTGCATTTATTAGTTATGTTTGTCTGCTTTACAAGACATTTGCATTTCACGATTACAATTATTGTTACCACTATGTCATGACATAATTGCGCTTACCAGTTGTGGCATCACGAGAGGACGTGTGGTAGAGGGGCATTGTGTTTCTCTCCAGGAGTGGCTACCATGCCACAAGATGGCTGATGAAGAACTACACAGGTGCAAATGCCTCAGCCCTCTGATTGAAGCGGGAGCTCAGGTGTTGGAGAGAGAGAGAGCGAAAGAGTGGACACACACCAAGCAAAGGAGAGCGTACCTGGCAGTTCGATGCCAGGGGAACTTTGATTTTGAGTATCGCATTGGTAGAATCCGATTGAGGAGCAACTTTATGAAGCCTCTGTTTTGCTTTAAAATAATTTATGTTTGCTTCCTGAAACATGTTTTTTTGTTGGTGAATAAACCGGTTTCTTTGTTTGAACACACTTTCGCCTGCTCTGTCCGGTTGTGACACACTGTCCTACACCCCGCTTAGTGGTCCAGCCTCTCATGATACCACACAGTCAACACACAGACGCCCATGTGAAGCTTATGCACTTCATAAACCTCACTTAAATTTTTCACAATTTTGCACAAAATTTTGCACAAAAAAGTCTGTGTGTTGACTGGTAAGCGCAATTATGTCATTGCATAGCGGTAACAATAATTGTAATCGTAAAATGCAAATATCTTATTTAGGCTATTTAACTTTTGTCTGAAGGACAGACTTGTGCAAGGGAACCCTTGCGACATCTGCTGATAGAAAGGCGAATTGCAGCCTTGAAAGGCAAAGGAAAAGATTGACGAATGCGCAATTGAACCAAAACATGAGCAAAATATGCTTAAATTAGCTTTCCCCAGTGTGATTTTGAAAATGTTAAAATACTGGGTGACAGAACACACATCTAGAAAAAGTCAGTCTAAAACTGGTTGTTCCCATCCTTGATTGTGATTGGCTATATCACATTCCATGCCGTTGTAAAATCCAGCATAACCTCACAGTTTGTCCTCATAACATTCTTTAACATTTCATATTACTAAGCATCGAATATTTCAAATTGAAAAAGACGGCAAAGATGTCCATCTGGCTGTTGCGTGGCAACGATTTATGTAGGAACTATACTTTGTAGTAGCAGAGGAATGACGGTTTATTATTAAACTATTTTGTCTCTAATAGTTTTTATTGATGAAACCATATCAAATATTTGTAGTAACAGTTTTAGAAAAGCAATAACCCCCGCGAGGCCGTGGTTTACACTGATTTTAGAACAGGTAAGGGGGTTTTCGGCACTCCATTTCGCGTCGTGCCTAACAACTCCCCTTACCTGTTCTAAAATCTGCGTAAACCACGGCCTCTTGGGGCTTATTGCTTAAAATAAAGTAGGGTCCTGGTATCTGCTGAGAGTGCAAAGATATGATGCCTATGGGTCAATTATGGTAACACAGCACTTCCTTCTGTGAAGGTAAAGCTATTTAGGTGCAAGGAAACAAAGCACCTGTGAGAAGCAGATAAAAATGTTTGCGAGTGCTTCCTTTCTAGTTATTATATCCTCACCTCATAGTGCTCATATTCATCCACATCAAAGGTCTCAAAGGTGAAAAAACCATGCTGAAGGGCCTGCAACACAAGAGCAGAGGGGATAAATTCCTCTTAAATAGTTTTGGGACTTGACCTACGCAATCCAGACAAAAGTGTAATCTTTATGCACAGCAACACTGATACATTGCACTGTAAATAGGATTCCTTCCTACGGCGCTTGATTCCCTAATTACAGCTGACAGTCTGCACTTGTATTCCATTATCTTTCTTAAATCATTAGGCAATAAATAAACTGGAAAAGTAGTATGGCTCAATTGTAGAGCATTTGACTGTAGATCAAGAGGTTGTAGGTTCAAAATCATCATCTGTATGTAACTTTGGATAAAATGCACTATGTATCCAGTATATTAATATGAGTATACTGCCAGTATTGTCTAAATACAACACACGAATAATAAACAAAACCTACCTTCCGGATTCCTTGAAGGCAATCAAGAATGGTTAGATTGTATGTGCAAGTTCCAAAGGAAGCATCCCTAAAAATAAAAGTGTGTCATTGAAAGTCAAAAATACTTTTCTAAAACTTAATACTAATGAGCGAAGCCTAGTTCAGGCATGGCACTCGGGCAGCGTGCCTAATTCATTAACTACACCTGTGTTTGCCTGCTTCAAGCCCATTGGCCCATGACAGATAAGGCGGCATTATAAGGCTGCATGAATACTCCTACAATCACTGTTATTGTATTATTGTGCTGCTGCCACCCTCCGCCATCCCAATCTCCCCCATGCTGTCTGTATGTTGCATCCATCAGGGAGGATTATCATTTTTACTCCCTGCCTCATATTTTATGTATTTTGCTTGCTCATGCTAGAGTGCTTCCCCCCCTAGATACATCCACTCTGCCAAAGTCAAACCTATCTATCCATGTCTATGGTTATCAACAATTGCTCAAATAAAATCACACGTCTTGACTGAAATTACGTAAGAATTAAGAATACATCAAACAAAAGATGTTAATGTACCGGAGTTTAGTTCTGAACATATTTTTTTTTGATATTGGATACCCATTAAGGATATTCATTATCTCATTGTCAGTACTAATATAAGTACAGTACAGATATACAGTAAAGTTAGATCACCAAGTCCAGAATCAAGGCAATACACTGTAAAAAAATAAAATGTAAAAATAAATGCAACAATCTGGCAGCTAGGAGGGCCAGATTAAACCCATTAAATTACAGTAAAACATTTTTTTTTACATTAACTAACCGTAAAATAATTGTAATTTTCCTGTACCAAATTTACAACATATATCTGTAATATTAAATTACAGGCTGTTCTTTGCCGGTAAATATGACTTTTATTAATTGAACTTCTCTGTAAAAAAAAAAACGCATTTCTAATTTAAAATGTGTACTATTATCCTGAATAAACCAGATTTGCGGGAGAAAAAACTATTTGTAATTGTACAAACATATGAACGTTCACATTATAAACCCATGTTATGACACAGGTTATAAAAACACAGCACTTTCAATAAATACAAATATTCAATAAAGCCAAAACAAGATATCACAATTTAACATGTTAATTCAAAACAAGTCGTGTGCACAACATACAACATCCAGATACTGTAATCAGAATCGAGATGTATACAACTGTAGCGTCAACTAACTGTATGAAGCCTTAAAAGACAGACGATCGCCATCTAACTGGACAACAGTCACACTCAGGGTGAACACTTAATTTATCCAACACATTACACATATCAAAACAGAACGAACACAACAACAAAACTCCAAACAATGCTTATCTAACTAAGCTTAAACCTTTAACTTTGTAGCTTTTCAGCTTGCCGCGGGAAATTCTGGGTAACAGGAGAGTTGCCGCAAAACTATCTATATAGATAGTTCTATATCTATCTATCTATATCCAACTATCTAATCAACTTTTCTTCGTCCTACTCTGGAGTCTTTACATTTATTCATTGAGCAGACACTTTTATCCAAAGATACTTCCAAGAGAGCACTTTACTAAAAGTGCATTGGTCAATGATCATAAACGAGATAGCCCCAAAAAGGCTTTTGCAGGCCTTTGTAGTCTTTGATATTGACTGGTGCATGCTGGGATTGCATGACGTCAACTACCCGAGCTCAGTTCACAATTCAAGGTTCCTATGTCTAAACCAAAAATTATGTTATTAAGAAGTTACTTGTCCGTGGGATGAAAGTCAATATCTGCAAAATAACTGTTAAAATAGATATTTTTGAAATTATGTGTTTTAACAGAACCTTTTGGTGAAAAGGTTAATTTTATGAAATGATGTGTTTTAAAGGAACATTTTGGTGAAAATATAATTAATATTTGTAAAAAAACAGACATTTGAGTGTATTTTTAAGTGACTACATTTGGCTATAATTTTTATGTAAAAATATAAATGTACATTTTGCCATTGTCTTTCTATCTGTATTTCCTGTCATTCAGAAATACAAAAAAAACACGTATAATTTACAGAAAAGGTGCAGTAATTGTTTTTTTTTACAGTGTATGAAAGGGAAGGAAAGAGAAATTCATTAGCTACAAATTTTGCACCACAGCTTTTTGTCTGACAATACATTTATTCTGAGAGAATAGGAGAGTGTGAGAAGACGTAGTAAAATGCAAAACAACTAAATGTATGACCATTTAAATAGTATGACACTGACATCTAAAAAGTGATAGTTGAAACAAGCCATGTTACTAATGTTTATCAAAAACAGTAAATGATCTATAATGGCAGATCATGATGGCTGTTTGATTCATCTTGAGGAGTTTAACCTATCTCTCTAATAATGCCAGTTATCTTTGTGTGTGTGTACAAATTAGAATGGGTCTAGTTTCCCACAATCAGCTCAAGAACCGGGCACTCTGCAAAGTTCATACTCGCATTGTGTCCTCTTTATAATCCAACGAAGTGCAGTGACGTTGTTTGGATAAGCATTTAGACATAAACAATCCCCCCCCAAAATGCCGCCAGTTTGGCTTGCTCTCTTCGCGTCCAAGCCCCTTCACTCTGGTAAGTCCTCTTGTCTGCAGCGAGTAGGGTTGCCAACTTTCTCAACCCCAAATGAAGGACACTTTTTTCCAGGTGCCACGCGCACATGTGTGCACGCCAACAGTTGACCAACAATTACGGAAATCACATGCTTTCATTAGCCATACCATAAACCTAGAGTAAGCGGCACGTTTCTCCTGTTAATTTCTTAAAGAAGAGATGCAGCAGCAACAAAAGAAAGTAACTCATTGATATGTACATTTCTTGTATTGCTGCACATCAAATTTCAGCTTCTTACTTTGAGATTTGATTATGTACATACGCTCTCAAACCATATGTGTAGCATCTGCCTTTCGCAGTGTCAAACTTGACATTTCTCCATTGAAAGTGGTTGGGAGGACGATAATGGGACCCCCTGCTAAAATCAGGGGGAAAGAAATTCTAGGCATATCCCTAATGGATTTTAAAACCGGTATGTTATAATATAGGTGTATATCTATATCACCAGTGGCCAGTTCACAAACACACTGTCACCAACAAGCAACAACCGTGTCCCATAGCAATGTTTGCGTGAGTTTCGGTGCGATTACAGTAGCCTATTATTTATGGAGGATTATAGGGTCCCCCAGGAAGAGCTGGTGGAAGTGGCCGGGGAGAGGAAAGTCTGGGCCTTAAGGTGCGTTCACACTGCAGCGGGGCGGGCAGAGCGGGGCGTCGGCTTCCAATTCATTTTCAATGTAACCAGGCGTTGACGCCCGCGTAGGGCATTGTGGGAAGGCGAGCGGGGCGTCGACGCTCGCGTAGGGTATTGTGGGAAGGCGAGCGGGGCGGCGAAAGTTGGATTTTTCTCAACTTTATGTAAATGAGGAGCGTGAAAACGCCAGCGATGGCCAATCGGGTTGGTTTCTTGTTTCTTGTAACGTAGCAACTGTTGGTCATGGTAAACATTTCTAGGTTTGACAATTTCAAGATGGAAGAGCAACTCATCGTATGTGTGTCTTCATACCCAGTATTGTGTGATACGTCTATGTTCGATTACAGAGACATAAACAAAAGAAATTATGCCTGGCGCAGGGTTGCTGAGGTTGTCGGCGTCCCTGGTGTGTTGTATTTTGTACTTTAATTCAGTTTCTTCACGTCGCGTAACTTTCTTCTGTGCTAGCTGCATAGTCTAGCTAGCTCACCCGGCACACGATTGACATTCAACGCTGAAATACTGGCTGGCAGCCACTCGCTATCCATACAGTGAATGTGTAGTGGCAAGTCATAATCTAGCGATTGATTTTCAGAGATTTCGAGTAATATAATAAAAGGTTACACATGTCAACGTTTATGTCTGATGCATCTTTTTTTCCAGCCGGAACAAGACCCGTTCCATAGAGTGCTGGTGGCATTTAATCTTTTACTCTGCCTAAAAAAAGTGTGGAAAAAGATAACCTATTGTGTGCTGTAGATAAGATCATGTCAGATCTAGAATGCGTGTCGGATTTTTGCTTAATGTGTGTAAAAGTTGTATTTTGTCTGCACATTACAACAGTGATTTAAGAGAACTACAGCTCCAAATGAATCTGTCTGACACGCCCCCTGAGCGTGGTGCACTGTGGGAAGGCCGGCAGTCTGCAGTGTGAACGCACCGTTAGGTTGCTGCCCCCGCGACCCGAACCCCGGATAAGCGGCAGATGACGACGACAACAGTGCAGTACCGAGACTGAACTAATGCAATTAACTAAGGCATTCGCAATTAAATGAAACTAAGCATAGTAAGGAAAATAGAGAAATTCTGTTTAGTTATTTTGAAGCTAATTCACTTTTACAACCAATAATTAGCTGCTTTCAAAAGGGCTGGCTAGCTAACAGAATGATAATATAATGTGGATATACTTTCGATATAAATCAGTGAATTTTGTGACATATATGAATGTGTTTACTGATGTCAACTGCCTGCACATTGCAAATGTACAAGCGCTGTATGGTGAATTAGGCCTACAATTATGACAACTGGCTAAACCATTGTGCATGTAATGACTTCTGTTATAAACTAAATGTTTAGATGTTTGTGGTGGTAAGACCATTTAACAGAAAAACAATATCATAAATTTTGATCAACATAAGCAATGTATAACCAGCAGACAAATGAAGGCTACATAACCTTTTGCATGAATGTAGGATACCACAGCATTCGCAATTTGACTAGAATTGGTGTGGTACTTCAGGATGACAGATAATTTTTATTGTGATCTGAGAATTATAGGTACCAAAACCACTGAGAAGAACTGTCATCACCAGCTGCATCACAGGCACTGCACTATCCATATATAATTCCAGAGATCTGTGGGTATCGCCAACATCATTGCGAGCACTGTGTCTATAATTCCAGGAATCTGTGTGTGTGTGTTTCACTGACATCTTAATCAATGACTGCATCACAGGCATTGTGCACTAGTGTAGTAAAGTCTAGGTCAAATGGCGTGGGGAACTCAAAGCTTAAATTTGAGCTACCATGAGATCAAATGGCAAACTACTTAATGTAAGGGTGTGAGTAAGTGTGGTACAAGTTTTATAAAATGCATGCCGAAAATAACAATTGAGGGCTAATAATCCCTTGGGTACTTCAGACAAAAAAGCTTAATGAAAGCCTCATCTGTGGTTGTCTGTCAACTCACCTGAAGGGCAGATATGATGCGTTGGAGCCAGAAATCAGAGCCTTGTATGCCTCCTCTGGTGTCTTCTTTAGGTAGATTACCTGCTTGGTAGAAAGACAGAGAATTTTCTCTATTTTTTTGTCTGGTAAAGTTTTGAATAAGGTTAAGTATTCAGTTAAGCATTATTTAAGTCTTCTAAACCTAAAATTCCATACAGGTATTACACATATAGAACTGAAGCTGTTACAGCCCAGCACTACCCCTCCCTTTTTGTTGTAAGTATATGTCAGTTAGAGGCTTTTTGGAAGTAAAAAGTTCATTCATTCATTGTTATAAGTGCTACAGATCAATTTGATTGATGCAGCGAGTGGACTTCTGGTACTAGAATGAAAGAAAATTCATTCAAGTAAACTCCTTTGAAGCCATCTTAGAGATTTCCGGCTTTGCTCAAAACCTAAATAAATAAATGCTTGCAGTCATGCAGGGCTGGCACAACCCAATAAACGAACAAAACATTTGTTTAGGGCCCCGCGATTGTTTTTTTTGTAAATCAAAAGGGCCCCATACACTATTTTTGATTAGGGCCCCCAAAACCCTAGGGCCGGCCCTGCTGTGGAAGAAATTGCGATTTCCTGTGTGCTTACATTATTCACTAATCAATAGAACTAGTCATTACATACTAGTTAGTATGTTCTCATTTAAGCTTGCTATTAATAAGACTAGATTGTGTCTGTGTCAGGATTAATAGATGTTCGGGATCAGGAGAAAGAACTGGTTAAACGTCCTTTGTCATGATTACAAGGAGAGCTCCACCAATGAACTCTAGTCTGAGAGTTGTCATGTGTTGGGAGCAGTGAATCTCTTTCTATGAGACTGTTGTAACGTCATTACTGCCTGATTGTCACTATCTATTTTTACATTCTTGTGCCCTATAAAAGATGGTCCTCCGGCCTTCAGGGCGAGAGAGAGACATCATTGAGACCTAAGCCTGGTGTTGTGTTGTCATTTATTGTCAGAGGTCTGGTTTTCTCTCCCAATCTGCAGATTGATAAATACTTATTAAAATCCAGAACTCAACTGAACTTAGTCACTCCGTTTATGAAGAGACGGACAAAACACTTTCTTCATCACTGCCATCATGGTTTAGCATTGACTCAAATGTTTTCAATGATGGGATAGATTGAGGACATTTGTTTGAAGGTGAATCTGGTTTGTTATGTTTTGAAAAAAAATATTATGAGATTTGCATAGGAAAGAGGTGTCAATGGACTTTGAGGTTCACTGTATGTCCATTTTAGCCACTGAATGTCGTTATTCAACTGTGACAAGGTAAATGCGGTTCTGCAATCAATAACCCCTTTAAGTATTAGGCCTACTTTGCAATATATGTTGTCATTATGGGGCTGTGATACCTTGGTAAATCGATATTGCCTCGAGACAACCCCAAATACGCGATTAGTAGTGTACATTTGGGTAGTGTCTATGGGAACCAGTTGGTTCAGAAGAAGCCAAATCACGATGTTACCTGAAGGCCAACGTAGTTAATAAATACGTAACGATTTGGCTAACTTTTGTGAGCTGGTATAGCTCGCAGTTTAAAGCAGTAGCAGAGCCAGAGGGGTGTCCGGGGTGGACCTGGACACCCCTGACATCTGATTGGCCACCCCGGGTGCCACCCCAAAATGTAATTCGCTACTGGAAATTTGATGCTGATTGAAATTTCATTTGACCTCTTTTTGAAAGAAGCATTTATTTTGCTGCGTTGCGTGCATTATTCAAATCAAAGAGACACATTTGTTGTGAGATACAGAAGAATAAGAAGAACATACAGCAGAATAAAGAATATTTCCACAGCTCCACAAGCTCTTTTCGCGATTGAAAAAGGCCGTATATTTGAAGTAAGTTTTAAGCTTTGCATTGGGTTTAGGTTTCCAGAATTTTTTTTACGAATGTTGATTAGCCTACAGTAGCTATGTACAGTAAGTTAATGTTGGAACTTCGACTCCAATAACAGACAAACTGAAACAGTCAGTAGAATTGTACTCCGATTAAAAAAAATTGTATAATCCGGTTTTAGAACAAAAAAGTGGCTTTGTCTCAAGATTTTCTACAGACCGTGCAGCTAATTTAATGCTCAACACTTGAACGGGGGCTTATTACTATTAATTATTTAGGCTATCTCAGTTACTATCAGGGCTTGGAAATACAGTGACTTAATAAAGTAGGCAAATGGCTAGTAGAACATAACATTTTATCATAATTTCAGTTAATCAAACAGCTGCAAGACCCAGTGAAATGTCATAGGCTACTAGCTCTAGCAAAATAACGCTAGCATCGCTAACAACATTACTAATTCAACTTTGGTAGTGTAACCAAGCTCTTTGTAAGTTCGGTTTAGATCTAATTGTATATGATCCTGTGGACAAAAAGACACGGACGCTGTCTTTTTTCATAACTTGTATTTTACCACTGCTCTTCTTGACATCGCTATTCGAACAGCCCTCACTGATATCACAAATGCGTTCAGTATCAAGCCTACGGAAACTCCAGAGGGACAAAACACCCTTGTCCGTTGTCACATAGAAAGGTCTGCTACAGTAGGCTATTCTCAGGATTTGCAAGTTAGCTAAATTTACACTAGCCTATATCTTAAATAATTTTGTAGATATAACAATGAATTCTGCCACTAAATGAGTGACTTGGCTTTATTTCTGGACATCCTGTCCACAACCAGGGCTGGACTGGGACAAAAAATCGTCCCTGGCATTTTTGGCCCAGACGGTCCACAGATTTAATTTGGTCTTGTTTAGGCCAATTCCAAAACTTTTCTTTGCTATTAGTTAACATAATATATATGAACATACATATTATACTGTAAATTTGTAATGCAGTTGGGCACCAAGTTGTTTATATTTGTCAAGTCCATTTCTGCTTGATTTCTGCTAGCTGTCAAGTCAAATTGCAGTGTTTCTTGGGGTTTGTAAATTCACTTTGTTTTGTAAATAAACTATGTACTGTGCTATTTCTGTAACACAGAAATGCTATTATAAGTCTCTGGTGCTTGAGCTTTTTTTCCATTTTTTTTTTGTATGTTCCAGCACTTATAGACCCTGATTATACTGTATATATTTAATTAAAACAGTGACCCAAGACTCTGGACTATGGACCCCCTGAAGTAGCCTTGGCCACCCCTTGGCCACCCCATGTATAAAACTCTAGTTCCGCCACTGGTGTAAAGCATTAGGCTTCGGTATGCTAAGTATTTTTGCTCTAGTGCGATCGAATCACACTTCGTGCGAGCCTGCAAATGTTTTATTTTGTCTCCATTTATTTTGTTGCGAATGGTAGCCTAATGTAGTGCGCACGTAGCCTATAGGCCTACTTTCATATTTCAGAGATGCCACCTGTCACGGTTTCGCCGTTTGACAGACGCATTTCAACCATTTCTTGTATATCTCAGGCAGAAAAGGCAACGCCAAACAAGTAGCCAAGCTAACGTTGTAAACAGTAACGTACGACAGGTTAACAAAGTGAAGCAACATTGACACGCAAACAGCCGTTTAAACTTGCCTGGGGGGGGGGGGGGGGTTGAGAGTGAAGCTCGCCTCGTATTTTTGACAAGAAGATTAGTTAGCTAACCAGCCATGTCCCAAAATCCCAAGTCCCAAGATTTTCACGAACAACATCGGCCATATACTAGTACTAGGCTACAGTCTGGCCGCAGCCTGTGGAGCGAGTTGAATAGCAGATGTATATGAGATAACCGCATCAAAGTTGACATATTCTCCAAACAGTGATTATAAGTTGACAGTTTGTTTAACAACAAGACAAAAAAATCTAGATTTTTAAGAAGAAAATAATCGGCCATGTGTAGAGTTGCGGCTACTGTCGTGTTTGCCGCAGCCTGTCTGAAGTAGTTTGACTAGCGAGGTGAATAGCGAATGGAATGGTTAAATAGGTTAAAATAAATATTTAATATTTAAATATTTAAATATATAAGTCACTCATTGTTGTAAATACAAGTTAGCTTGTTAAAGTCTTTCAAAATTGTAAATGGAGGCTTTGACTCCTGTTGTTATGGTTACATATTTCAGACACTTTGTATAGGCTCATATACTATGTAGTCAGGGGTGGTTCTACACGGGGGCCTACAGGGGCCAGTGCCCCTGTAAAAATGTCCCTGGCCCCCCCTGTGGCCCCCCTGAGCTGACTGAATTATTATTATTAATTGTTTACACGTTTTTCTTCTTCTAGTAGTCATCATGAACCGAGGAAGGGACATTGCAGCCTTATTTCCCCCAGTAAAGACAAAAGTTTGAAAAACATATCAAGGTATTGAGAGAGCTGAGGAGCTGGAAGAAGGAGAGCCAGAGCCGTTTGTATGATTTTAATGTAAAGCAAAATTTAAGTATTTAATGTTAAAATTACATTTGTTTCCGTTTTTATGTGCCCCTCTGATTAAACACTGGCCCCCCCAGTAAAATGTGTCTAGAACCACCACTGTATGTAGCCAGCCTAATAATTTAGAACGGTGAGAAGTTTTGCTACAATTGCGTAGTAGGTGTCCATATATCACCTGATAATGGACACCCCTGCAGCCAATCAGAATCTAGTATTTAACCAGACCATAGTATAAGCTGTTGTTATAAGTCATGCAATAACACGATGGGCATCTGCATTTAAATTCCTGACCAGCATGGTCAACGGCCCGGAAGATGTATCGTCAACCACCCACTCAGCTGTCACGCAAACCAGGTGCTGTCTGCTATTAGCATGGCTGGTCAGGGATTGTTTTCGAGATCCACTTTTGTCTGCTTTAAGCAGCTTGCACACTGCCCCAACAAACTCCAACAAATCCCAACATTCTAAAGTTGGCAGTTATTGGTTATTGTCTTTAGAATGTCCAGAAAACCAATGCCAGCTCCACACTGCTCAAACAGTAACAGACTTTTTTCAGCAATTACTTTTTCTGTGTGTTGTAGTATCATTTTAAGATCAACGACATTCTGCGTTTTGTATTGTGTGATAACAATATTTAACTCACAAAATAAAATTATAACTATTGAAATTATAATTATTAAAATTAACAGATTGTTTTAGACACAGAGCAGTCATTTCGTCATACCCTATGACCCAATTTGCATCAGTGACATTATCATGGACGCTCAGGATGGTCCGAGAAGACCAAAACTCCAGAAATATCCACCTCGCATGTTTCCAAGTCCAACAAAGGAGTCCAACAAAGGAGTTTGTGTAAAAGCTAGTTGTAACAGTTTGCGTTGTAACAGTTAGCTGTGTAACATTAATGATCATCAATAATCATTAGAATGCTGTCTGATTTGTTGCGTGCATTGATTGCAGTGTCGCTGAATACTCGTTTCTGTTGATAAGCAACGAAGAGGGCCTTTTTTGCCTAACATTTTAACATTTTGCCTTTTGCCTTTTTGGGGGATTTTTTGGGAACCACCTCAAAAACAATCTGACACTCTTTAGCCTAGGTGTAGGACAAGCAGTCTGTCTGTGTGCCAGGTATAGGCCTACATAAGGTTCAATGTGATTATTGATGATTGTGAACTGGAATAATATACTTTTTTAACGCATTTCTGACTCTTTGACTGTTTTAGTTAATTCTATCTGCTATTCCAAGATTAATTTCACACTAGTGGCTAGTGGTCACCTGCGGACTCTAACATGCTGTATGCATTTTGTCAGTGACCGTCGCAGACCGTGCGCGTCCGTCGTAAGTAGCCTAGATAATGCCAATAATAATACAATCGGTTTGTTTAGCGCTTTTCATGGACCCCAAAGACGCTTCAGAGAGCAAACATGAAAACAGATGCATGTGGTGGGGAGGTGTTGTAGTAGAGAACCATGTGACAGGCTATCACTCTCGATCATTTCATAGCACCCTCGCTAAAACGCAGAGCTCCCCAGAAAGAAATGTCTCACGCTGCCACTGCAATACACTGATACTTGTAAGTAAGTAAGTAAATTGTATTTATAAAGCACACTCAAAACAAAGCAAGGCTGACCGAGGTGCAGAACAATAGCACAAAAACAGAATTCAAATAAATTTTTTAAACACAAAAAAAAAACACAGTAAAAGAAAATACAAAACAGTCAACAACAGAAAAACAAGCAACAGCACAAGTTAAGTGGTGGGAAACGCCAGAACATAAAGGTGGGTCTTAAGCCTGGATTTAAAACAGACAATGAAAGAGCCTGCCTAATAGCTGATAGGGGAAGCTGATTCTACAGCTTAGGACCAGCAACTGCAAAGGACCAGCAACTGCAAAGGCCCTATCACCTGTACGTACACAGCGTGATTGGGGAGTATATAAAAGAAGCTTATCTTAGCTTACTAGATCAGGGAGCAGTGACCATAGTCTACTCTACCGTGTTAGCAACTAGTTAGGTATCTCTCCCTTGTACGTTGCTTTGGATAAAAGCATCTGCTAAATGACTAAATGTAAATAGGTTATCTTGTTAACAGATTAACATAGTAGTACTAGTTAGCTAGCTAGTCGAAATGTTTCTCATTGCGGCACTTTTGCTGTCTCGGTTGGAGTAGCCTTAGCCTGGCTGCCAGTCCAGCCCACAACAAAAAAAATTTGGGTTGGGTCTGGAGAAACTCGGTTGGGGAAAAACTATGTTTGAACAGGAGCTGTTCGGACCAATCAATTGTCAGGGCCGGCTTTATAATCAACCACGTCACCAAAGAGCGCTTAGGTTGAATTTGTTTTCAACAAACAACATATTACGTTGCTTGGTTGTAGGTCTATCCAATTGAGCGAAGAGGCACTTGTTTTACGAGTTCGGTTGAAACACACCCCATACTCACAGCCCAACGGAGGTTTCTCAGACTCATATTCTGACCAGAAAATTATGAGTATGACAACGTCAGGCTAGAGTAGCCTATGCCTGACTCCTAACGTCGTACAGATGGGTTCTCTCTTCCCATCACTCCAGGAGTACATCCTTGCGTTCTTGGGTCCAGAAACTAGCCATTGTTGAGCCTAGTTGTCAAGGTAACGAGCTGTCAGAATGTTGGAGTTCGTTGGAAATCCGTCTACATTGGTCAGACATTCAGCAACTTCACCCGATCCGACTGAACATGTTGAACTCTCCCGACAGTACCCGACAATTACCAACAAACACAAACTGCTCAGCCACACTGACCAGACTGTTGGTGTTTGTTGGCGTTCGTTGTAGAATGTCGGCGTTTGTTGGGGCAGTGTGCAAGCTGCTATAGACGGGAACATACGACAGTGCATCTTAGTTTCATAAAAAAAAGTTGCTTCCGTTTGAGCTCTTAGCTTTCCTTGCTGCCATCTTCACTTCAGTGTTTCGCGCCAGTGTCACGTCAGTTGTTAAAAAATGTATTGAGATTAGAGAATTACAATTTGACAACAACTCGTCACTCACTACTCAACTCTTGATTGGCCAACTAGCCCCACGAGCTGCAAAGTTTTTTATGCATTTAGCAGATAGCAAAAAAAGTAGGATGTTAAGTTTTACAAAGCAATTTTTTTAATCAATGCTTTGCAGTGGCCCGATCGGGACAGTGATTTGCTAGTTTAACTGTCACAACGTTACTTTTTACTGGCCCCGGGCCATCATTATTGTCGAGCCCTGAACATCCCTGTTACACCCCAACCTGCAAATTGTGAAATACATTGCCAATCACCGATTAAAGCAGTGACTGTTGTCAATTGGAAATGTTGCTTCTATTGCCCAGCCCTCGCAGTGGCTTTAACTAGTGACAGCCAATAACAGCCAATATAGATGCTTCTCAAATTCACCCCCCAACACGATCCCAAAATCTGACTAGAAACATGCCTTAACATGCATACTTTGCTTACAAATTCTGAGCATTCAGTGATCCAATTTTTTTTGTTTATGACTGACTTCAACACAAACTTCCGTAACATAAACAAATTTAAAGTGGTAAAAAAAAACTATAGTTACTCAATAAAATTGTCATTTTGCACATAACTATATACATATAAACTATACATAATATGCTAGAATTATAAATCTTAATTAGGCTACATGTCTGAGAGACAGAAAACGTATGTGAGAATATGAGGGAGCCCCTGCGATATTTGCTGAAGGAAAATAAATGCAGTCTACAAAGGCAGGAACAAATGGCAGAGCACAAGGCTGGCAGCAATTTAACAGAAATAGGAGAAAAATTGCTTTTAACCAAGATTCTAGTTCTTTAGGTGATAAAACACAATAAGTACAACAACAAAAAAGTAAAGAAAGCAGGGACCTGGAATTAGAAAAATCCTCTTTTCACTAGATTTGTACTAGTTTAAAGGTCACATGACATTAAAACTTAACTTTAGGAGGTTATTTAACATTAATATGAGTTCCCCTAGCCTGCCTTTGGTCCCCCATTGGCTAGAATTTTCGATAGGTGTAAAACAAGTGTTCTTCTCTGCCTTTGAGAAAATGAAGGCTCAAACGCTCTGTTTGAAAATCTGCTCCTTGTGATGTCAGAAGGAGCCTCTGCACAAACAGTAACCTATCTTCATTTTATTTTCGCTGGAAATGCGCCGACACAACCTCAAAAGGTTTTGCACGTCTGCGCCAAACATTTCAGCCACCACTGGTTCCTTAACTTGAGCCAATTCAAAGTTGGCCTTGCTGACCGTCTGAAATTAAATTCTGGATCAGTACTCCTTGATTCCAGCTACAAACCTCAGACAAGTAAGTCAACTAACGCTATCAATTTGTTGCTCACTATATGGTTACCTAGCTTGCTACCCTTAGAATCTGGCTGTTACATCAGCTCTGGAGCTATCAGCTGAGGTACTGTCGCTAATGTAAAGGTAAATAGCATCAAGTATGTGTCTGAATACACATTCTGTAACGCAGTGTTGTACGCTTCGTTGTTATGTGGATAACGTTCTGCTATTGGTGTTATGGTGCGCGCGATATCCGTCTTTCCCCACATTGAAATGACCAGAGTGTAAACATTAGCGCATGGTGCCGCCTCTCTCCTACTCATTTAGCATTTAAAGCTACAGACACAGAAACGCGTTCTGAGGAAAGCTCATTGTGGGACTACTCGTAGTGGCTATAATTCTGCACCAAGGCTGAATTTCGGGAAAGAGACTTCAGATAAAGTATTAGGGGACCACTAAGGCCTATATAAAAGCATCCAAAAACAGCATTTCATGTGACCTTTAAGAGATCCATATATGTCTCGATCACTAGAGAGCAATCCATGTTGTGTGAGAAAGTTCACAAATGTTTCGACACCTACCCAGCTAACACATGACGTTGCGGCAACGTTGCCAGTAAGTGCTCAGTTAGTAACCCGCGACGTTACCTTCTGGCAACGTCGTGGCAACGTCGTAGCAACGTTATAAAGGGAATGTTGCCAGTTGGTCCCATGGGCAACGTTGCCACGACGTCGTACCTTGGTCGGCTGGTTACGTTATTTTTAGACCAGTGGGCAACGTTGCCGCGACGTCGTTACCTTGGTCCGCTGGTAACGTCATTTTTAGGTCCGTGGGCAACGTTGCCGCGACGTCGTACCATGGTCGGCTGGTTACGTTATTTTTTGGTCCCATGGACGACGTTGCCGCGACGTCGTACCTTGGTCGGCTGGTAACGTCATCTTTTGGTCCGTGGGCAACGTTGCCGCGACGTTGTACCTTGGTCGGTTGGTTACGTTATTTTTTGGTCCGTGGGCAACGTTGCCGCGACGTTGTACCTTGGTCAGCTGGTTACGTTATTTTTTGGTCCCATGGACAACATTGCCGCGATGTTGTACCTTGGTCGACTGGTTACGTTATTTTTTGGTCCCATGGACAACGTTGCCGCGACGTTGTACCTTGGTCGGCTGGTTACGTACATTTTTGATCCCGTGGACAACGTTGCCGCGACGTTGTACCTTGGTCGGCTGGTTACCTTATTTTTAGACCCGTGGACAACGTTGCCGCGACGTCGTCCCTTGGTCGGCTGGTTACCTTATTTTTGTCGCAGGACAACGGTTCTTGAGTGCAATATAGTGGTTTATATATATAAATGTAGACACTGCATGTAATTCATGTGCTGCTCAGCCCCAGCAGATCATTGGTCATCAATGTTCTCATATGCAGACACAGCGTAAATTAAAAAAGACAGAATGTGGAATATAATTTAGTCTTTCATTCTTTACTATAAACATGTACAAAAGCAATCAATGTGTGATGAGTAACATGATTAAGCAAACATTATTTGTAGACTATAGCACACCAAAGCTGTATGACACACAATGCAAATTTGTGCTCCAATAGTTTTGTAATACAAAATTGTTAAATGTGACCAAAAGGTAAGCGACTCTTAAGAGTTTCATTTTCAAAGACAAGTCATCACAGAATATTACAATTCTTCCTTAGCAAACCTGCCCCTCAGTCTGCCCCTGAGCAACAACTTTGCGCATGCCCATTTCAACGCATTGCTGAAACTGGGCTTCCTAAACAGTTTTTGCCGAGGTCCTACCGTCTTTCACACAATGGATTTTACCTGGAAATAAGTTACTTCAAAGGTGAGTTTCTTTACAGACATAGTTTTAAATATATAAACATATTTTTAGAAATTGGATGGGGCATATAGGTTTGAAATTGAGTTGTTTATAGCGTTATATCAGATTCACATTGTTTACGTTAGGATTTCGCTAGCTAGGTTAAACCCTCCAGAAAGTTATTTTGAAATACCGAAAATGCATACATGTTATCAAAGTTTAGCGTCTGAAAAATCACCCTCAAAAGAATCAGTGAAAATAAACGTTCAGAACTGTTAGAAAACCTTGTCCCAAAATAGTTTATTTAGCTACAGTAGCTAGCCCTGAATTTTCAAAGACGCTAGCGCGTGGCTGATCACGTTCACAGTCGGTCATGGCATGCACAGCAATGGCGTCTGTAAAAGTATCATGTCACAAATTCTTCCAATTTGTACATGACATTTGTTTTTGGATAAGTTTATTTGTTTTAACCTTTAGATGCGTGAGTTCTAAATATTTCAGACACTTTCACCAGAGTACGTGAGTTATTTTTCCAAAACGGAAGCTATGTAGCTTTAATTAGCTTCCGTTACCTAGCAACCTAAGATAATACTCGTACCAATGCTACTACTTGCTAGTGTTACTTGTTAGCCTACTAATTGTACATTTTGAAGCCATACTGTAGTGTTTATCATATAGTTTCTGCCCATCGGAAAATAGTTGGTTGGAATGTTCAGAATCACACATGTGCGACGCTACGCTGTGGGGCCTTGCTTTCGAACATATCACATATACGATGCTTCTTCAATATCAATACTAATAGGCTACTATGTACGTAAACTACATTCCACTTTCATTTCTGTACAGGTGATCCGACCACCATCACAAGTACTGTGTCCCTTGGAAATTATGGTAAAGTAATGAATGACCGTTTATAACAGTGACAATAATTGTATGAGCCATGGCAACCCTAAAGGCTATGCTTTGAAGCAAAAGTATGACTTAAAACGTTTGCATCACCAGATGCCATACCTCTAGGTGTCAACTCTGGTCTGGTGGAGGAGAACCCATAGGGCGCCCCGGAAAACAGCTGGCAGCCAGGCAAGTGCAAATATAAGACACTCAAAAAAATACTCATACCATTGCCATTGTAAGGCATACCTAATTGTAAGGCATACTTAAGTTGTTCTGATCGTGGGGGAAACATATTTGTCAAAACAACAAATGTTGTCTTACTAATGCTTTGTATACCCCATTCAGCTGTACCATCTTGGGCAAAGACCAATCAAGGTAACATTTGTTATGTACATCAATGTTACAGCTAATCCAGAAGAACCACAGTGTATGCCAATCATGCAAACTCTTGTAAACTTGTTTTACTTGTCTTTAATTACAGACACATTACAGGTTATGCTCCGGAAGATGGAGACATTGGAAGAGAACCAGCGAGAGGCTCTCCTGTTCAGGCGACCACAGGGCAGACACACTGAAGAGGTGCCAGTGATGGACCTACAGGCTGAACTTCAAGACCTTGAGGAGCGCCTTAAGGTGCTGGAGTTGCGAAAGAGAGCGGTAAGTGTTTGGAGATCCCACAAACTATGGCTTACACGCATTCAACGTTCACATTGGTGCTGACAATAAGTTCATGACTTCTAATTCCAGACGCTGTGATGAAGTAGAAGACGGGACTGGGAGAGAAAGCTGTGGAGCTCCGCATAGAGGAAACACTTAAACACACCCCGGCAGCCCATTCAAAACCAGCCAGGTGAATGAATCATGTTTGCAACTTCCATATCCAATCTTTCACATGGCTATGACACAAATCTAGAATCACATAATATTTTAATTGATGATGTATATTATTTTAGATGTGATTTTTTAAGACTTGTATAGCCCCTTTTCACACGTGCGATTATGTTAATCGAACACTAACTTATTTTGTGCTTCCTTGTCAGGGCCAACAGACAGGACTCATAGCGGGGACTGGAAGAAGATTTTAATTCATTTTTTGCACTTTGTTTGTTTGGCACTTTTGTTTTGCAGTGTTTGTTTTGCAGTGTTTTTTTCTTTGCAGTGTTTGTTTTGCAGTGTTTGTTTTGCAGTGGCACTTTTTATCACGTATGTATATATTTTGGCCATTTTAGTTTTTATTGTAAATGTTACATGCATACTTTGTGCATTGTCATTTTAGCAGACGCTCTTATTTACAGTAAGTACAGGGATATTCCCTGGAGGAAAGTAAGGTGAAGTGCCTTGCCCAAGGACACATCATTTGGCAACCTTCTGATTTAATAGCCTGATTCCCCAACCGATCAGCCATCTGACTCCCCTTTAGTATAGGTAGACCACATATTTAGGATTCCTATATGGTGAATGTATATACCTTCCTGCCAAAGTAAATTCCTTGTCTGTGCAAAACTTTCATGGCGATTAAAACACTTTCTGATTCTGAAATGCTGCCTCGTTTATGATTTAGCTTGAGTCAGGCTACACATCACACAAACATATTCCTCCTAAGGTTGGCTATCTATTATACCAAAACAAGTAGCCTTCTGGGCAAATGAGGTCTGCATATGAAGGTTACTTCATAATTAAGTAAATTGTTGACGTCGCAGTTACGGACTAGCAACGTCACAAAATTACGTTGCTAGGAGGTCGCGGTTACGGACTGGCAACGTCACAAAACAACGTTGCTAGGAGGTCGCGGTTACCGACTGGCAACGTCGGAAAATAACGTTGCCACGACGTCGCGGTTACGGATTGGCAACGTCCCAAAACAACGTTGCTAGGAGGTTGCGGTTACCGACTGGCAACGTCGGAAAATAACGTTGCGACGACGTCGCGGTTACGGACTGGCAACGTCAGAAAATTACGTTGCTAGGAGGTTGCGGTTACGGACTGGCAACGTCGGAAAATAACGTTGCCACGACGTCGCGGTTACGGACTGGCAACGTCGGAAAATTAACGTTGCCACGACGTCGCGGTTACGGACTGGCAACGTCACAAGATTACGTTGCGGCAACCTACTGGCGCCCCACAGATGCACGGTCCCGCAACGTTATTGGCGACGTTGCGGCAACGTATGTTTGGTCATCGCGTGACGTTGCGACAACGTCAGGGCAACGTAAATGTGTTAGCTGGGTATACTCTCAAGTTCTCTTTACAGTTACGTTTTGTTCAACAAATACATTTAGCTTAAATAAAAGATGACCAACCAATAATATAATCATTTAATCCAAATTCATTCATTTATTAAAGGGTGTGAGGATTGTTTCATTTATGTTTTTGACGGAGCAGTTTTTTCCATACAGCTAATGCACATGTTAACAACATGTTTTTTTTTTTCATTGTCTTTTTTCAACATAATTTAATAATTTAATATACCAATTTACATTTCTTCCAGATCCAGATCACACAATTCATAGGTAAACTAACTAACATAGGCTCATAGATGAATAGGCATATATGTTATTTCCAACAGATTTGGAATGTGTTTGGGCAGATTGGAAAATGTATGGTGGATAATTTTAGGATTTGGATGTCTTCTAAACATTCAACAACATGTTGCCAGCGTGCATTGTGTTCACACCTATGTAGGATTTTCTTTAATTTATAAAACATTTTGTAAAAAGAAAATTGATGCAACGGGAAATTGAATTTATATATAGGCCTATATTCACAGTGTGCATTTAAATATGACAGTTTATTCATTCAGAAAAATGATTTCTCATAACATTATTATGATTGTTATGATCAGACTTTGTACAGAATCTGAAGTGGAAGCATATACGGTTTGTATATAAATGATATTGACTGTATTTTGAAAATATTGGAAAGAACATTCAAGGTTCCAGTAAATCTTAAGGTTTGGTAAACAACGTATTGTAAACTGTGGCAAAATGATAAAGTGGGTGACTAGCAGAAGGTGGGGTCAGACATAAACAGAACAGCATGTACTGCCCTCTGAAACCAAAAGTGACGAGAAAGAGAAAAAAAAACGATGGCAAATAACCTGAGAAATGCAAAGAGTGTGGGAAAAAGATACTCACAGAGTAGGCACCAATAAGGACAGCAGCATTAGCTCTTTTCCTCTGGTCAAAGCTGGTGTAGTGGACAATCCTCTTTCTGGTCAATGTAAAAGACTGCAGACAAAAGCAAAAAAAATAAATATATAAGACAATAGGCTACAGATGTTTGTACGACTCCCGCCTGGCCAACGACCGAATGAGTTCTACTGTAGATTTGAAAGACAATTGGACAGTCCTGAACAACCCCTTTCCACCCGTGAGGCCCCCCCCCTTCCCCCATTTACAGTGACGACCCTCTCCATTCAGGAGAGAGAACAAACTGTACAGTGCGTTAAGCTGGGAACACAAGTCTCTGATTCCCGGTCCATCAGCACTGGATCTCCCCAGGGCTGCGTCCTTTCTCCTTTGCTCTTCTCCTTGTACACCAACAGCTGCACCTCCAGTCATCCGTTCGTCAAACTCCTGAAGTTTGTGGACGACACCACCCTCATTGGGCTCCTCTCTGGTGGAGACGAGTCTGATTATAGGTGGGAAGCGGACAACCTGTTGACCTGGTGCAGCCAGAACAACCTAGAGCTCAATGCTCTCAAGACAGTGGAGATGGTTGTGGACTTCAGGAAGAACACAGCCCCACTCACCCCCATCACCCTGTGTGATCCCTAGTCAACACTGTGGAGTCCTTCCACTTCCTGGGCACTATCCTCTCCCAGGACCTCAAGTGGGAACTGAACATCAGCTCCCTCACCAAGAAAGCAGAGGATGTACTTCCTGCGGCAGCTGAAGAAATTCAACCTGCCAAAGTCGATGATGGTGCACTTCTACACAGCCATCATTGAGTCCATCTTCACCTCCTCCATCACCATCTGGTACACTGCTGCCACTGCCAAGGACAAGAGCATGCTGCAGCGTATCATCCGCTCTGCGGAGAAAGTGATTGGCTGCAATCTGCCTTCCCTCGAGGACCTGCACACCTCGAGGACCCTGAGGCGAGCGAAGAAGATTGTGGCTGACTCCTCCCACCCTGGACACTCCCTGTTTCAGTCACTCCCCTCTGGCAGAAGGCTGCGGTCCATCAGGACCAAAACCTCACGCCACACAAACAGTTTCTTCCCTTCCGCTGTTGGCCTCCTTAACAAGGCCAAGAGTTCACACTGACTTTAATGACTTAAAACAATTGCATTTGCACTACTCACAATTCGTGTAATATTTGTATTTTATATTGTATTTTATACTGTAAATTGGCAACTTATATTTAATTTAATTTTATGGCAACTTATATTTTACTTTATTGTATATTTTAGTTTAAATTGTATTCCACTTAGTATTGCTAGTTTATGTATCCTTAGTATAGTTAGATCATATCTCTACATTTAAGATTCTCATATGTTTATTGTATGCACCCTCCTGCCAAAGCAAATTCCTCGTCTGTGCAAACTTTCATGGCGAATAAATCCCTTTCTGATTCTGATTAATCTGCAGCAACAAACAGCATTTTCCTGCCTTCTACTGGAGTGGTCGTGGCTCATGGGGTTGAGAGGGCTACCCACTAATCACAAGGTTCACGGTAAAAAAAAATCTGTAATTGTGCAAAATTGTTCCTTTGTATTTTACAGATTATTTCAGTATTTGTGAAATACATGAAATATTAATTAAATTACTATAATGGACTGTGAATGTACATATCTAATATCAAATCACATACAAAATATATATTACCGTGAATAACCATAGAATATCATTTTTTTTTTATCAAAATGCCGGTTTAGCTAGATCCGGTGTGGTGTTGTAGTTTTTCCAACGTCAGTAGTTGTTGCAACAGCATCTGAAAAATACAACAAAGTTTGCTAGGCCAAAAAGAATGTTAATCTTCCGCAAAAAATTACGCCGTTAAAATAGGTTTGCGTTAACGCCGTTAATAACGCACTGACAGCACTAGAAAATTCATAATAGTTAGTTTTTATCTAATAGATAGAACTGTTAAATTCAAGTTAAATAATGTGAATAAATTATTACAATTATCTTATATAAATTAGGGTTACAAATAACTAACCCTTTCAATTCAAAACTGAAACAGAAGTATGAAATGTAATATTAAACAACAATGCTACACTTTACTATCCGTCAAAAGCCATCCACAAAAGACAGATATACAATAACTTCGAGGACAAGTGAGTGGCAAGAGTTTTGAGGTTGATTTCACTTTTATCAGTAAACGTGGAGGCTGAGCTCGAACCCACGTTGCCCATTGTCAATCAGCCAATCACTGGGGAATCATAAAAAAATGTGTATTTCACTACAGAAACGTTGAATACATTTGTTTTTATTTGTTATTTATGTATAATATCAATAAGCATTAGTAAACTGTCAAAATACTGTTTTTGTAATTATGTTATATCTTACTATCATCTTAGAATTTCAGAGATGGTAACTTTTATTTTAGTTCCATACATATTTTTTTCTAATTAATCAACCAAATGCCAAATAATACTGGAATTACAGAAAGTTATTCATTAAGAATTTTCCATTTCACAAATTGCCCGCCGTAAAACCCCATAGAAGAAGAAGAAGCCAATCAGAATATGTATTCTGAGTTTTGAATACAAATACCACGACGCATACAGCGGGCACTCAGCGGTGAAACTTCAACTGCCACAAACTTTCATGTCTGCAAAAACTAGGTCAGGAAACGGATAATACGTTAGTCTACGCTGGCGGGTGCGGGGGGGGGGGGGTTTATTGTTAGAAAGTGTGAATGGAAAGATCATCTACTGTTCAGAGACGGGCACAGTGGATGGTTAGTTGCAGCTACAAGGTAAGCAGTAGGGATGGGCGAACGATGCCTTGTGAAGCTTTGGTGGTTTCTTCCGGATTGTGCCGGCCCAAAGAGCCGAACTATCGGCGCATTGAAAATGAACAGCGTCATCTAGCAGCCGTTTAAACTGGCTGAAGGCGTAGTGGTTGTCTCCGACGGTAGACTACCCTACGTTATTCAATATTTAATTAAGGCTACATGTGTTCATTTTGATCTGATATTACTGCTCACACATTAAAATGTTGTGATACATCCGTAGGCCTTTATAATTATGTCATTTTCTCACAGTAAAAGTTAAAGAATATCGTACGAGGGTCCCTGCACTGGGGCGCGAACTCGGGATCCCAGATTCGCATCAACAATATGTTGTCGTACAACGCTTTAACCAACTACACCACCGAAAAAAACGTTACTTGTTAATGCGGGTGGACGGACTTTATACGATATGGTCTTTATATCAATTAAACTAGATAACACCAATTCTTTCTTAACATTTGTGATATGTAGGTCTATTGTGAACTGGGGGAACTTTATTTTTACAAATTATTATTACTGTTGACAATGTTGACGAATCATCAACATTTGTTTTGTATAGACCTACCTAGTCCTATCATGTTACGTTTCATTTCAATAAAATAACACAACACAAATGCACGGATTTATAATTATTACTATACGGATTTGGCTAAATAATAATTACTGATGGAAGAAACTCTAGCGATGCCTGGTGCTGCTTCTCTGACAATGTGAGATTTGTCTTTAACAAGAAGCGGTGGCTTCGTTCCTTCCATGGCTCTGGTTCAGAAGAGCGGCAAAACTTCGAACCAGTTTGTGACGTTTGAAGCATTGAACGTCATCTGCCACGTGGTTTCGTAATTTGATACAAGCTCCAAAACACTTTTACGAAACTGTGCGTATTGGTTTTGCGACGCAAGCATCGATGCGTCAGTGCCATACGTCCCATCCCTAGTAAGCAGTTATAGCAAGCTCAAGCCTGCTTAGTAGCTACTATAACTAGAGTTAGCTAGCTTGATAAGTATTCAAGCAATAATCACGAGAGGCTTCCTGCCATCGACAAGCACAAACCATGGGCAGTGTAGTGCATGACCGCGTTCATTGAACACGTTCATTTTTAAAACAACGATGAACTGAACGAAACTTAATGACAAATAATGAATTGAACGGTGAACATGTTCATATTATCGGAGGTCTAGCTAAAACGTTACGGAATGTTTTCCTTCCCTTAAGGACTGACGCAGTCTAAAACGAATGCTTGCACGATGTAGTTGCTCAGTGCCCGTAAAATGTTTGCTATGTAGACTAACCTAAACTAACTAACTCGACTTCGCACTACGTTACCCATGATTCATTCCACACACATGTAGACCAAACAAGCAACGCTAGGTTGCTAGGTAACGGAAGCTAACTAAAGTTGGCTAGGTTCCGTTTCGGAAATTTAACTCTGTTGGGAGCGTCGGAAATATTTAGAACTCACGATCTATGCACCATGACCATGTGAATGCATAAATGTCGCAAATGAAATGACACAAATTACATAGGTTATATGATTTTTTTTTATACATTAACAAAATTGCAAAATACAAATGTAAACAAATCTTTTTTGTGCCATTTAGTCCAGTGCTTCTGTGGCTTTCAATGTGGCTTGTCCATATATTAAAGCAATAAATATAACAAATAATACATTATTTATATAGCCACATATTAAAATAAGAAAATAAAGACACATTTACGTTTCGGCATGGCTGCAGAGTCATGTGCTGTTGTAAACAATGCAACTAGTGGAGGCGGTAAGGTGCTCAGTGTGGCCAGATTGGAAATGCCGAAGTATCGTAGCTAGCAAAGGCTCAAAATTGTCGTATTTGGAGGATAATGATCGTGCATCTGGCAACACTTCTTGCTCGCGCAAGAAGGTGGAACGTAAGGGAGATACACTTTTCAAAACTTGTAAGGGCGTAATTGATAGTTTGTTAAAGACATGTATATATGTCTATGGTACGGTGGCCAAGACCCAGAAAAACACAAGCATCCAACGAGACGAAAACCCGGACGTTTTTGGAATCCCTGCCGGACGCATTTTTTAGGTCTTGAAAAGAGGACATATCCGGGTAAAAGAGGACTTCTGGTATCTATGTGTTAAAAAACAAGTCTTTAATTTGCAATTTCCGCATTAAAACTATGAAATGAACTGAACTATGAACGAGTTCAGAATTTAAATGGTGAACTATGAATGTGAACGATTCATATTGACTAGGGCTGTGAAATGATTAAAATGTTTAATCAAATTAATCACAGGTTTCTGTGGATTAATCATGATTAATTACATATTAGCGATTTTCCGAATTTTTGTCATTAATTTGATTTTGCGGTACCTTGATGCTTGAGTCACCCGTTGCCACTCGCAAAACTTTGGTGAACCCCTCGTCCTCAACAACATCAATCGGTCTACAGCTTTTTGCAATACATTTGGCAACTGTGCTAGTCACCTTGTCACAGGCGGACTTAGTGATGGCCCTACGCTGTTCAGTGAAGGTGGTTTTGCGAATTTTACTTGAACTCCCCTCGCCGACCAACGCATGCTTCGCGTTGAGGTGGTATAGGTTACTTTAGGCTGGTATTGCTTCGGTGAAACGATAGTCATTCAGTCATTTAGCATTCAGTCATTTAGCAGACGCTCTTATCCAGAGCGATAATGTCTTCCAAGTGTGACTTTGGTTTTATTGGATGTTGCATCTTAGTTTTTTTGGAACACGAACTTCTCATCCAGAAGTTGCAGATTGGTGGAATTGTGGGTGTATTACGTTAAATGTGTTAAACAAAAATAACGAATTAATCCTGTAATTTAATCTTAACGCATTATTTTTCACAGCCCTAATATTGACTTGTATGAACTGAACTTTGAACGAGTTCATGAGAGGTATGAACGTGCACAACACTGCCCATGGGTTGTTTGACGATGCATCACCCCTCTGGCTGGTTTATTGCTTTTATACAACGGTTAGAGCTAGCTACATCAATGGGACATTTCTTGAAACAAACAAGGTAACAAGTTAAAAAAAACGAACAAAGTCTAGGAAAATGTATTCCTCACAAGGTACCTAGCTAGTTAGCTGAGCAAACTTGTCTTATTAACTTAATAGACAACAGCTCAAATGGATATTCGTCAAACCGTATTTCCAGCAAACTACTTTTACAGATACTAACCAGCTCCCAACGTTTTTGGGCATACGTTCAGTTTGCACTGCATATGCTGACTAGCTAACTAGCAGCAAGACAATATAACGTGTGGATAATTTTTTGTAGAGAACTGTATCTGCATGTTAATTAGTTAATGTGTTTACTCTTAAGCTACAAGACAGGGAAGATGGAGACCATCTTCAGAGAAATGGAAACATCAAGCAAGAATGTTGCAGATGTCAATGCTGCAGGGTTTCTTCAACTACTTCTTACGTTTTTCAATGAGGAAGAGCACCAGATCTAGTCTGGGCTCGCTCCATTGACAAGCGTTAACTTCCTTGATGGCAGGTACTCTGTTGAAGTTTAAAACTATTGGGTCTGCACAGAGCCCCTCTGGATCTGCCGTAACCAATTGCTATACCTCAAGCCCAGACGCAGTACAGAAGCAAAATTAAAATTTAGCGGAAGTACGTAAGAGGGCAGAGCTAGGCTACACCAGATCAGAATCAGAAATCGGTTTATTCGCCATGTATGTTACACAAACCGGAATTTACTGTGGAAGAAAGGTGCAGACAATAAACGTATACGGATCTTAAATTAAGTAAAAAAGTACAATAGTTAAACTGATTCTACGAACTAAACAATTTCAAAATAAAATATAGCTGCAAGCAGCGATGCGGGTTCCTCCGCAAAATGGCAAAATATTATAAACATGTACACTGTAGAAGATCGAGACTTGGACAACAATAGAGCCAAACTACTTCATCTTTGGCCAACAACAATAGGCTGAATGGGGATTAGAACTCATGAGCATAAGGTCACAAGTCAGTCTCTCCATCCACTCTGCTATACACCAACTCCTGAAATGTTACGAACAGAAAGGGCAGAGTATTAGCCTTTTATAGGATATTGAAAGTCTTCTTGAGTTGATCTCTTTCCAGAATCTCAGGCAATGCACAATTAACAGTAGTCATGTGATCAGCTGGGCTGAGCTGCGCAGAGCTCATGTTCAGCTGCTTGCGAGAATAATTTGCGTGAGTACAGCAGCCGACTCTCTGGTCCCATTTAAATACACAACATGCACAATCAGGGTGACCAACAAGATTATATTAACTAACAAACAATAACATTAAAAACATCTAATTGAACGAACACAACAACTGAAACCCCTCGCAAGGCTGTTGTAACCGAACTATTTTCCACAAGTCTTTGCGTTTTTGGACATGCCGCACTGCATGCTGGGTACCCAAGTGGCTGACGCTGATTATCTAGCTGTGCACCGACTGCGTGATATGAGTATTAGTTTTTGGTCAGCTTGGGACAAAGGTTAAGAAACGGTTGACATTTCAAAGTGAAATTGCATGAAATTGCGCGTGGTATATCAGAATGATGTCTGCCTGTTTAACTAAACAAGTAATCAAAATTATAACAGGCCAAAACACTTTGCCTAGTCTCGAATCTGTGACCTTGCACTTTGCAGGACAACGTTTCAACCCATTGAGCTACCTGCAAGGCTGAGAAATTCTGGTAAGTTTCTGTATAAAAAAGAAAGCCGTTTCTCCTGCAGCATGGATTGCTCGATTCGGCCAAAGTTTAAACAGCTGTAATTCAATGATTTTTTGACATATCAAGGTGAAATTGCGCATGGTACTTCAGAACGATGTCATCCTGTTTAACTAAACAGATAGTCAAATTTAAGACGGGCTAAATGACTGTGGCTGGATTCATTCCTACGACCTTATACTTTGCAGGTCGCCGTCCCAGCCCAGTGAGATAATCTCAGTGTTGAATATTTTTACGTTCAGTTACTGTATAAAAAAAGTACGCTGTTTCTCCTGTGGTAAGCGAAAGTTGAAACAGCTCTAATTCAATCATATTTTGACATACCAAGGTGAAATTGTGTACGGTACGTCAGAGTGATGTCACCTTAAAGCCTATTAGGTTTGAAAAACCATTATTAAAAAATGACATTTGATTTAGTGACACAAACATATTGAGTAAATGTGGACATTTACATAAATACACCCCTTTCAGCCATTTTGTACTTGATTCAATTGCCTTAAGTAACATTTTTAAATGTGTCAATGATACATATATGTACCAAATTTCAAGTCAATTAGAACTTTGGTTCAAGAGAAGAGGAATTTTGAATGTTTTACTTATGGGTCCTTGAGCTTGGGTCTTTTGTTCCTCATGAAAAATGAGGCTTTTGGGCGTGGCCTAAGGTCCAGTCTGTGTTTGGGCCGTTGTTGTGGCATGTTGTATCAACATGCCAAATTTCAAAACTTTTTACCAATGTGTTCATGAGATAGATTACATCAATAATAATAAATATAGCTGCAAGCAGCGATGCAGGTTCCTCCGCAAAATATTATAAACATGTACACTGTAGAAGATCGAGAGTTGGACAAAGAGAGAGCAAAACTACTTCATGTTTGGCCAACAACAATAGGCTGAATGGGGATTTGAACTCATGAGCATAAGGTTACAAGTCAGTCTCTATCCTCTCTGCTACACATGTTCAGTTACTGTAAGAAAAAGTAAGCTGTTTCTCCTCTGGTAAGCGTTGTTAGATTCAGCCAACGTTGAAACAGCTCTAATTCAATCCTATTTTGAAGGTGAAATTGTTTGTGGTACTTCAGAATGATGTCATCCTGTTTAACTAAACAGATAATCAAAATTATGACAGGCCAAAATTTAATGGCTGGATGCCAACCCAATACTTTATACTTTACAGGTCACCATCCCAGCCCATTGAGCTAATCTCAGTGTTGAATATTGTCATGTTCAGTTACTGTATTAAAAAGTAAGCTGTTTCTCCTGTGGTAAGCGTTGTTAGATTCAGCCAACGTTGAAACTGCTTGTACGTTTCCTATAAAAATGGGACAACAGGATGACTGGGTTGCTGCTGTAAAGAATAACTTACTTATAGTTTTTATGAAAGGTTGTTTGGAGTGTCATAACTTGTCATCAAAGGGAATTTCAAATAATGCCTAGCATCAGTGGGGATGTGTCCTGGCTTAGGTTACTGAAATGAATTTGTGCAACAGACAAGGGATCCACCTGAACAATCAATTTACTTTATTAGAGATAACCATTAGCCTTATCTCTACCATGCGTAGACTACAAGTACATTTAGTCATTTTAGCAGACGCTCTTATCCAGAGCGACTTACAGTAAGTACAGGGATATTCTCCCCGAGGCAAGTAGGATGAAGTGCCTTGCGCAAGGACACAACGTCATTTGGCACGGGCGGGAATCGAACCAACAACCTTCTGATTAATAGCCCGACTCCCTAACGGCTCAGCCATCTGACCTCTAGTAGCTAGCTACTGTGGTGAACCTGGCTTGTTTTGCAGTGGTTTACACAGTCTCGCTAAACAGACGATTGGAGTGTTGTGATGGGCTCAAATAAACACACATTGCTATGTTTTACAACCGGAGGATTTATCGGAAGACTAGAAACCGTTTTGTCAGAATAAAAAATAAAAATGTATGCCTCTGACTGGTTTTGAACCTACAACCCTTTGCTTACTAGCACAACATCTCAGAATTGAGCTATTCCCAGGCATGGAATACACAAAGTTCAATAACCGGATACTAAAAAAAGCTGTTTCTCCAATGGCGAGCATTGTTAGATTTGGTCCAAGTTCAAACAG
Organism: Hypomesus transpacificus; assembly: GCF_021917145.1. Classification (NCBI taxonomy): domain Eukaryota; kingdom Metazoa; phylum Chordata; class Actinopteri; order Osmeriformes; family Osmeridae; genus Hypomesus; species Hypomesus transpacificus. Next base: position 457,000 of record NW_025813695.1, on the reverse strand, counting down.
CTGTAATTCAGTCATATTTTGACATATCAAGGTAAAACTTTGCATGGTACTTCAGAGGCATGTCACCTTAAAACCTATTAGGTTTGAACCATCCTTCAAAAATACATTTGATTTAGTGACACAAACATATTGAGGCAATGTGGACATTTACATTATTATATTATAAATACACCCCTTTCAGCCATTTTGTACTTGATTCAATTGCCTTAAGTAACATTTCTCAATACGTCAATGATACATATCTGTACCAAATCTCAAGTCAATTAGACCTTTGGCTCAAGAGAAGAGGAATTTTGAAGGTTTTCCAAAATTATCACTGTACAGGAAAATCCATCATGGCGGACCTATGGGTCTTTGAGGCTTTTTTGTTTCTCATGAGAAATGAGGCATGCACACCAAGTTTCAGAAGAATTGGAGCAATGGGGTGGAAATGCAATCACTTTGAAAATTGGACTTTTGGGCGTGGCCTGTGGCGCCCCCTATGGTCCGATGTGGCCCATATTTGGTGTGGGGGTGCCCACTTGAATGTAGTATCAATGTGCCAAATTAAAACATTTATGACAAGGGACCTTTTCAGATATTGGGGCGCAAGGAGAAGAAAAATAATAAGATAAAATAATAATACCAACAATAACAATAGGTTCCCTCCTACCGGAGGAACCTAAATATAACTGCAAGCAGTAATGGCGGATTCCTCCAAACACTGCGAACCATTGAAAAATGTATATTTTTGATGAATTGTAACTGTATAGAAAAATCTATGATGCAGAATTACCAATGGGATACCAAATCTGAAATGCAATACCATCAAGATCCACAAGGGCCTTTATTTCAAGCCAAGACGTGAAAGGAGGGGGCTTGGTGAGCCTATCCATTCCAGAAAGCCTTGTATCTTTTTGCTTTAGGTTGTGGCCTTTAGCGCCACCTATGGGTAATGGTGGACCATTTGTGGTGTGGTTATTATTCTTGGCCTATACTAACAATGTTTCAGGATTTAAAAACTTTTTACCATAGCATACAAAATCGGAAATGCAATACCAACAAGATCCACATGGCCTTTTGTTAAAGTGTGGTAGTTACTCTTGGCCTATACAATCAATGTTTCAGGATTTGGAGAACTTTTTACAATTGCATACAAAATCGGAAAAGCAATACCATCAAGATCCACAAGGGCCTTTATTTCAAGCCAAGAAGTGAAGGGAGCGGGCTTGTTTAGCCTATCCATTCCAGAAAGCCTTGTATCTTTGTGCTTTAGGGCGTGGCCTGTAGCGCCACCTATGGGTAATGGTGGGCCATTTGTGGTGTGGTAATTACTCTTGGCCTATACTATCAATGTTTCAGAATGTTTAAAACTTTTTACCTTTGCATACAAAATCGGAAATGCAATACCAACAAGATCCACATGGGCTTTGGTTAAAGTGTGGTTGTTACTCTTGGCCTTTACTATCAATGTTTCAGGATTTGGAGAACTTTTTACCATTGCATACAAAATCGGAAATGTAATACCATCAAGATCCACATGGGCCTTTGCTAAAGACCAAGGAATTAGTGGGGGCTTGGTCAGCCCACACGCTCCTGAAATGTTGCGTGTGCGTCTTGCCAAGCCCGCACGTGTGTGAAGGGAAGGCTGAGTGTGTGTGAATGTGGAGTGCGCGCGCTGAGGAGGAGAGGGAGAGGGTTTGGCAAATAAGCTATAGAAATTAGCCAAGCATGTATATTTAAAATATTCACTAAAAATCTACTTTTCATCTTACATTCAACTTTTTTTCAGATTTGAGTACAAAACTGAAAATTGAATATGTGGGCAGAGCTGTAGCGCCACCTATGGGTAATGGTGGGCCATTTGTGGTGTGGTCATTACTCTTGGCCTATACTATACATTTTTCAGGATTTTTTGAACTTTTTACCATCATATACAAAATCGGAAATGCAATACCAACAAGATCCACATGGGCTTTTGTTTAAGTGTGGTTGTAACTCTTGGCCTTTACTATCAATGTTTCAGGATTTGGAGAACTTTTTACCATTGCATACAAAATCGGAAATGCAATACAATCAAGATCCACAAGGCCTTTGCTAGAGACTTAGGAATGAATGGGGGCTTGGTCAGCCCACACTCTCCTGAAATGTTGCGTGTGCGTCTTGCCAAGCCCGCGCGTGTGTAAGGGAAGGCTGAGTGTGTGAGGATTTGGAGCACGCGCGCTGAGGAGGAGGGGAGAGAGGATTTAGCCAAATAGCTCTGAAATTAGCCAAGCATGTATATTTAAAATATTCATTAAAAATCTACTTTTCATCTTACATTCAACTTTTTTTCAGATTGAGTACTAAACATTCTCAAGAGTCTTCATATGAACTTGTGATTGAATCAATGTATCACTTTTTGACCGGCGGATGTGTACAGCATAATTTTAGCATTAGCGATACATTTGATTTGCTGTATATCAATCATTATTGGAGATATGAAGTTGCCTTTAAACATCGTAACATGATGTAATGTCTTCCACCGATATACCAACTTTGGTGTTGATATCTCAAAAATTTGGATTTGATCCAATTTCCTGTTTGGTTGCTTTTTTGCAAATTTTGATTGGCTGTACCGGACAAACGGTTGTGACGATCAAAATTCTAATCGATAACTTTTGTGAGGCTTGTTCTGAAGATCATCTCTGTTTTTTTCTGCTTTCTGCTGATTTTGATTGGCTCTCACGGACAAACGGTTGTGGGAATCAAAATGCTCTACCATAACTTTTGTGCGGCTTGGTCTGAAGAGCATATCTGGTAATTTTGAAGAAGATTTGACAAAAATTGTAGGAGGAGTAGGCTTTCAAAGGTTTTTGATAAAACCGGAAATGGCGGAAAATCTATATCACCGGAAATTGACGCCATAGGGTGTGGGACAACAGGATGACTGGGTTGCTGCTGTAAAGAATAACTTACTTATAGTTTTTTTAAAAGGTTGTTTGGAGTGCCATAACTTGTCATGGAAGGGAATTTCAAATCATGCCTAGCATCAGTGGGGATGTGTCCTGGCTTAGGTTAATGAAATGAATTTGTGCAACAGACAAGGAATCCACCTGAAATCGGTCATACGGTTCAAAAGTTGCGTGTGTAAACACAAGTCCAACTTTGACCCATTGGTGGCGCTAGAGTGGTCTAATGGGAGACATGAAACTTGATGTAGTTATAGAAGTAACTGTCCTTAATGAGTGTGCCAAATTTCACAAAAAGTTGTCGCTGGGGTCTAGGGGCTGCCATAGACTCTCATGGTACAAGAATGACAAATAATAAAACCACCAATAACAATAGGTTTCCTCCTGACGGAGGAATCCTAAATATAACTGCAAGCAGTAATGGCGGATTCCTCCAAACATTGCGAACCATTGAAAAATGTATATTCTTGACAAGTTGTAACTGTATAGAAAAATCCATGCTGCAGATTTACCAATGGGATACCAAATCTGACCAAATCCAAATATAGCTGCAAGCAGCAATGAGGTGGCCAAGCAGTCAAATGACCCAGAAAACATTTTAGACATTCTCAGAAGAGGGTAACAAGTACACGCAGCAAGTTTGGTGTGAATCCATCAAAGATTTGCTGAAATACGACCCAACTTCCAGTTTGCTGGCTTAACGGCATTTTGATTGCCTGTACCGGGCAAACGGTTTAGAAAATAAAAAAACCATGTGATAGCTGTCGCGAGGCTTGGTCTGAAGATAATCTCTGCCAAATTTGGTGAAGATTGGACAACATGTGTAGGAGGAGTAGAGAGAAAAGGTTTTTCAATGAATTCAAAATGACGGCCACATCAATTCGGCTATTATCAGAAATTATAATGAGTCACACACGGGATGTCCCAAGATATCATGAGACAAAGGAATCACTTAATAAAGGCAAAAAAATCAATAGTTATTGGCCAAAACACATTTTTGCTTCCTGCGGCCACGCCCAGTGATCAAATGACACCAAATTAATTGGACATCCTCATACGACGATTTCGAGTCAACATACCAAGTTTGGTGTTGATTTCTCAAAGATTTGCTGAGCTATGACCCAACTTCCTGTTTGGTTGCTTTGTGGCCAATTTTGATTGGCTGTACCGGACAAACGGTTTTGAAAATCAAATATCCTTTGATAATTTCTGTGAGGGTTGGTCTGACGATGATCTGTGCCAATTCTGGGGAAGATTGGAAAAAAATTGTAGGAGGAGTAGGCTTTCAAAGGTTTTCGATAAAACCGGAAATGGCGGAAAATCTATATAACCGGAAATTGACGTCATAGGGTGTGTTGAACTCGTCTCGATTCAGGGAATCCAAAGGTACCTCATTTTTGAAAATCGGTCATACGGTTCAAAAGTTCTGTGTGTAAACACAAGTCCAACTTTGACCAGTTGGTGGCGCTAGAGTGCTCCAATGAGAGACATGAAACTTGGTGAATATAAAGAAGGGACTGTGCTTAATGAGTGTGCCAAATTTCACAACTTTTTACCATACGGTTCTAGGGGCTGCCATAGACTCCAATGACAGAAGAAGTGTAATAATAATAATAATAATAAATATAGCTGCAAGCAGCAATGAGGTGGCCAAGCAGTCAAATGACCCATAAAACACTTTAGAAATCCTCAGAACAGGGTTCCGAGTGCATGCAGCAAGTTTGGTGTGAATCCATCAAAGATTTGCTGAGATACGACCCAACTTCCTGTTTGCTGGCTTTATGGCACATTTTGATTGTCTGTACCGGGCAAACGGTTCTGAAAATCTAAAAATCATGTGAAGGCCTTTGTGAGGCTTGGTCTGAAGATAATATCTGCCAAATTTGGTGAAGATTGGACAACATGTGTAGGAGGAGTAAAGAAAAATCGTTTTTCAATTAATTCAAAATGGCGGCCGCATTAATTCGGCTATTATCACAAATGATGATGGGTCACACACGGGACGTCCCAAGATACCATGAGACAAAGGAATCACTTAATAAAGGCAAACAAATCAACAGTTATTGGCCTAAACACATTTCTGCTTCCTGCGGCCACGCCCAGTAATGAAATGACAACAAATTCATTGGACAGCATCAGAAGAGGGTTCCGAGTCATCATACCAAGTTTGGTGTTGATTTCTCAAAGATTAGCTGAGATATAATTCAACTTCCTGTTTGGTTGCTTTGTTGCCGATTTTGATTGGCTGTACCGGACAAACGGTTTTGAAAATCAAATATCCTTTGATAACTTCTGTGAGGGTTGGTCTGATGATGATGTTTGCCAATTTTGGGGAAGATTTGACAAAAATTGAGGGAAGAGAAGCAAAAAAACGTTTTTTCACAAAATTCAAAATGGCAGAAAATCTGTATAACCGGAAATTGACGCCATGGTGTGCGTTGAACTCGTCTCGATCCAGGGAATCCAACGGTACCTCATTTTTGAATATCGGTCATACCGTTCAAAAGTTACGTGTGTAAACACAAGTCCAACTTTGACCAGTTGGTGGCGCTAGAGTGCTCCAATGGGAGACATGAAACTTGGTGAATATAAAGAAGGGACTGTGCTTAATGAGTGTGCCAAATTTCACAACTTTTTACCATACGGTTCTAGGGGCTGCCATAGACTCCAATGACAGAAGAAACGTAATAATAATAATAAATATAGCTGCAAGCAGCAATGTGGTGGCCAAGCAGTCAAATGACCCATAAAACACTTTAGAAATCCTCAGAACAGGGTTCCGAGTGCATGCGGCAAGTTTGGTGTGAATCCATCAAATATTGGCTGAGATACGACCCAACTTCCTGTTTGATGGCTTAATTGCACATTTTGATTGCCTGTACCGGTCAAACGGTTGTGAAAATCAAACAATCATGTGATGGCCTTTGTGAAGCTTGGTCTGAAGATAATCTCTGCGAAATTTGGTGAAGATTGGACAACATGTGTAGGAGGAGTAGAGAAAAAACATTTTTCAATGAATTCAAAATGGCGGCCGCATCAATTCGGCTATTATCACAAATGATGATGGGTCACACACGGGACGTCCCAAGATATCATGAAACAAAGGAATCACTTAATAAAGGCAAACAAATCAACAGTTATTGGCCAAAACACATTTTTGCTTCCTGCGGCCACGCCCAGTAATGACATGACACCAAATTCATTGGACAGCCTCAGAAGAGGGTTCCGAGTCATCACACCAGGTTTGGGGTTGATTTCTTAAAGATTAGCTGAGATATGATCCAACTTCCTGTTTGGTTGCTTTGTTGCCAATTTTGATTGGCTGTACCGGACAAACGGTTTTGAAAATCAAATATCCTTTGATAACTTCTGTGAGGGTTGGTCGGATGATGATGTGTGCCAATTCTGGGGAAGATTTGACAAAAATTGAGGGAGGAGAAGCAAAAAAAGTTTTTTCACAAAATTCAAAATGGCAGAAAATCTATAGAACCGGAAATTGACGCCATGGTGTGCGTTGAACTCGTCTCGATCCAGGGAATCCAACGGTACCTCATTTTTGAAAATCGGTCATACGGTTCAAAAGTTACGTGTGTAAACACAAGTCCAACTTTGACCAGTTGGTGGCGCTAGAGTGCTCCAATGGGAGACATGAAACTTGGTGAATATAAAGAGGGGGCTGTGCTTAATGAGTGTGCCAAATTTCACAACTTTTTACCATACGGTTCTAGGGGCTGCCATAGACTCCAATGACAGAAGAAGTGTAATAATAATAATAATAAGAAAAGGTAGAATCACTTATGTGGCTTCGCCGCTTCGCGGCTTGGCCACCAAATATAGCTGCAAGCAGCAATGTGGTGGCCAAGCAGTCAAATGACCCATAAAACACTTTAGAAATCCTCAGAACAGGGTTCCGAGTGAATGCGGCAAGTTTGGTGTGAATCCATCAAAGATTTGCTGAGATACGACCCAACTTCCTGTTTGATGGCTTAATTGCACATTTTGATTGCCTGTACCGGGCAAATGGTTGTGAAAATCAAACAATCATGTGATGGCCTTTGTGAGGCTTGGTCTGAAGATACTCTCTGCCAAATTTGGTGAAGATTGGACAACATGTGTAGGAGGAGTAAAGAAAAAACGTTTTTCAATGAATTCAAAATGGCGGCCGCATCAATTCGGCTATTATCACAAATGATGATGGGTCACACACGGGACGTCCCAAGATATCATGAAACAAAGGAATCACTTAATAAAGTGATTGCGCAACAATTAAGTTACAACAACCTGTTGCACTCATGCAACACACCAAGTTTGGTTGAAATATCTGTTTGCGTTCCGAAGTAGTGAGTGTTCAAAGTGGTTTTTTTCTAGTATAACACCTCAGGCCTCCTTTGCTCCTCGTGGGAACGATGGAACCCAAGTTTGGTGACAATCGCACAAATGGTTGCTGAGTTACGCTCTCGCGGCTTCGCCGGCGCCTTTGATCGTCTTTACCGAACAAACGGTTTTGAAAATGGAAAATCCATCCGACACCTTTCGGTCACATGACAAAATCTTTGGAGAACATACTCAGAATAAGGTTCCGAGTAGGCATATCAAATTTGGTGTCACTGCCTCAAACAACTGCTGAGATATGACTTCACTTCCTGTTTGGTGTCTATTCTGCTGATTTTGATTGGCTCTCACGGACAAACGGTTGTGGGGATCAAAATGCTCTACCATAACTTTTGTGCGGCTTGGTCTGAGGAGCATATCTGGTCATTTTGAAGAAGATTTGACAAAAATTGTAGGAGGAGTAGGCTTTCAGAGGTTTTTGATAAAACCGGAAAAAGCGGAAAATCCATATAACCTGAAATTGACACCATGGTGTGCATTGCACTCGGCTTGATCCAGGGAATCCAATGGTACCTCATTTTTGAAAATAGGACATACGGTTCAAAGGTTGCGTGTGTAAACACAAGTCCAACTTTGTACCATTGGTGGCGCTAGAATGCCCAAGTATGGGACATGAAACTTTGTGAATTGGACCAGGGGACTGTCCCCAATGAGTGTGCCAAATTTCACAACTTTCGACCAAGCGCTTATGGGGGCTGCCATAGACACCCAGTCCTAAGAATAATAATAATAATAAATATAGCTGCAAGCAGCAATGGAGGGGCCAAGCAGTCCAGAGCAAGACATGGCCTCCATAGCACTTGCGCAACAATTAAGTTACAACAACCTGTTGCACTCATGCAACACACCAAGTTTGGTTGAAATATCTGTTTGCGTTCCGAAGTAGTGAGTGTTCAAAGTGTTTTTTTTCTGGTATAACACCTCAGGCCTCCTTTGCTCCTCGTGGGAACGATGGAACCCAAGTTTGGTGACAATCGCACAAATGGTTGCTGAGTTACGCTCTCGCGGCTTCGCCGGCGCCTTTGATCGTCTTTACCAAACAAACGGTTTTGAAAATAGAAAATCCATCCGACACCTTTGTGAAGCTTGGTCTGAAGATCATCTGTGCCAAATTTAGTAAACATATGACACAATTTGGGGCGTGTAAAAGGTTTTTACACTTTTCCATTAAATCCAAAATGGCGGCCGCGTCAATTCGGTTGTTATGAAATATTATCGATGGTCAAGTTTGATATCTCACAAGACATCAACCGACAAAGAAATTACTTTATTAAGGTAAACACTTCAACAGTTATTAGCCAAAACACGTTTCAGTCAAATGACACAATTTTTGGAGGACATACTCAGAATAAGGTTCCGAGTAGGCATATCAAATTTGGTGTCACTGCCTCAAAGAACTGCTGAGATAAGATTTCATTTCCTGTTTGGTGTCTATTCTGCTGATTTTGATTGGCTCTCACGGACAAACGGTTGTGGGGATCAAAATGCTCTACCATAACCTTTGTGCGGCTTGGTCTGAGGAGCATATCTGGTCATTTTGAAGAAGATTTGACAAAAATTGTAGGAGGAGTAGGCTTTCAGAGGTTTTTGATAAAACCGGAAAAAGCGGAAAATCCATATAACCGGAAATTGACACCATGGTGTGCATTGCACTCGGCTTGATCCAGGGAATCCAATGGTACCTCATTTTTGAAAATAGGACATACGGTTCAAAAGTTGCGTGTGTAAACACAAGTCCAACTTTGACCCATTGGTGGCGCTAGAATGCCCAAGTATGGGACATGAAACTTTGTGAATTGGACCAGGGGACTGTCCCCAATGAGTGTGCCAAATTTCACAACTTTCGACCAAGCGCTTATGGGGGCTGCCATAGACACCCAGTCCTAAGAAGAAGAATAATAATAATACTAACAATAACAATAGGTGCCTCGCAGCTTCGCTGCTTGGCCCCTAATAATACTAACAATAACAATAGGTGCCTCGCAGCTTCGCTGTTTGGCCCCTAATAATAATAAGAAAAGGTAGAATCACTTATGTGGCTTTGCCGCTTCGCTGCTTGGCCACCAAATATAGCTGCAAGCAGCAATGTGGTGGCCAAGCAGTCAAATGACCCATAAAACACTTTAGAAATCCTCAGAACAGGGTTTTGAGTGCATGCAGCAAGTTTGGTGTGAATCCATCAAAGATTTGCTGAGATACGACCCAACTTCCTGTTTGATGGCTTAATTGCACATTTTGATTGCCTGTACCGGGCAAACGGTTGTGAAAATCAAACAATCGTGTGATGGCCTTTGTGAGGCTTGGTCTGAAGATAATCTCTGCGAAATTTGGTGAAGATTGGACAACATGTGTAGGAGGAGTAGAGAAAAAACATTTTTCAATGAATTCAAAATGGCAGCCGCATCAATTCGGCTATTATCACAAATGATGATGGGTCACACGCGGGACGTTCCAAGATATCATAAAAACAAAGGAATCACTTAATAAAGGCAAACAAATCAACAGTTATTGGCCAAAACACATTTTTGCTTCCTGCGGCCACGCCCAGTAATGACATGACACCACATTCATTAGACAGCCTCAGAAGAGGGTTCCGAGTCATCACACCAGGTTTGGGGTTGATTTCTTAAAGATTAGCTGAGATATGATCCAACTTCCTGTTTGGTTGCTTTGTTGCCAATTTTGATTGGCTGTACCGGACAAACGGTTTTGAAAATCAAATATCCTTTGATAACTTCTGTGAGGGTTGGTCTGATGATGATGTGTGCCAATTCTGGGGAAGATTTGACAAAAATTGAGGGAGGAGAAGCAAAAAAACGTTTTTTCACAAAATTCAAAATGGCAGAAAATCTATATAACCTGAAATTGACGCCATGGTGTGCGTTGAACTCGTCTCGATCCAGGGAATCCAACGGTACCTCATTTTTGAAAATAGGACATACGGTTCAAAAGTTGCGTGTGTAAACACAAGTCCAACTTTGACCCATTGGTGGCGCTAGAATGCCCAAGTATGGGACATGAAACTTTGTGAATTGGACCAGGGGACTGTCCCCAATGAGTGTGCCAAATTTCACAACTTTCGACCAAGCGCTTATGGGGGCTGCCATAGACACCCAGTCCTAAGAATAATAATAATAATAAATATAGCTGCAAGCAGCAATGGAGGGGCCAAGCAGTCCAGAGCAAGACATGGCCTCCATAGCACTTGCGCAACAATTAAGTTACAACAACCTGTTGCACTCATGCAACACACCAAGTTTGGTTGAAATATCTGTTTGCGTTCCGAAGTAGTGAGTGTTCAAAGTGTTTTTTTTCTAGTATAACACCTCAGGCCTCCTTTGCTCCTCGTGGGAACGATGGAACCCAAGTTTGGTGACAATCGCACAAATGGTTGCTGAGTTACGCTCTCGCGGCTTCGCCGGCGCCTTTGATCGTCTTTACCAAACAAACGGTTTTGAAAATGGAAAATCCATCCGACACCTTTGTGAAGCTTGGTCTGAAGATCATCTGTGCCAAATTTAGTAAACATATGACACAATTTGGGGCGTGTAAAAGGTTTTTACACTTTTCCATTAAATCCAAAATGGCGGCCGCGTCAATTCGGTTGTTATGAAATATTATCGATGGTCAAGTTTGATATCTCACAAGACATCAACCGACAAAGAAATTACTTTATTAAGGTAAACACTTCAACAGTTATTAGCCAAAACACGTTTCAGTCACATGACAAAATCTTTGGAGAACATACTCAGAATAAGGTTCCGAGTAGGCATATCAAATTTGGTGTCACTGCCTCAAACAACTGCTGAGATATGACTTCACTTCCTGTTTGGTGTCTATTCTGCTGATTTTGATTGGCTCTCACGGACAAACGGTTGTGGGGATCAAAATGCTCTACCATAACTTTTGTGCGGCTTGGTCTGAGGAGCATATCTGGTCATTTTGAAGAAGATTTGACAAAAATTGTAAGAGGAGTAGGCTTTCAGAGGTTTTTGATAAAACCGGAAAAAGCGGAAAATCCATATAACCGGAAATTGACACCATGGTGTGCATTGCACTCGGCTTGATCCAGGGAATCCAATGGTACCTCATTTTTGAAAATAGGACATACGGTTCAAAGGTTGCGTGTGTAAACACAAGTCCAACTTTGACCCATTGGTGGCGCTAGAATGCCCAAGTATGGGACATGAAACTTTGTGAATTGGACCAGGGGACTGTCCCCAATGAGTGTGCCAAATTTCACAACTTTCGACCAAGCGCTTATGGGGGCTGCCATAGACACCCAGTCCTAAGAATAATAATAATAATAAATATAGCTGCAAGCAGCAATGGAGGGGCCAAGCAGTCCAGAGCAAGACATGGCCTCCATAGCACTTGCGCAACAATTAAGTTACAACAACCTGTTGCACTCATGCAACACACCAAGTTTGGTTGAAATATCTGTTTGCGTTCCGAAGTAGTGAGTGTTCAAAGTGTTTTTTTTCTAGTATAACACCTCAGGCCTCCTTTGCTCCTCGTGGGAACGATGGAACCCAAGTTTGGTGACAATCGCACAAATGGTTGCTGAGTTACGCTCTCGCGGCTTCGCCGGCGCCTTTGATCGTCTTTACCGAACAAACGGTTTTGAAAATGGAAAATCCATCCGACACCTTTGTGAAGCTTGGTCTGAAGATCATCTGTGCCAAATTTAGTAAACATATGACACAATTTGGGGCGTGTAAAAGGTTTTTACACTTTTCCATTAAATCCAAAATGGCGGCCGCGTCAATTCGATTGTTATGAAATATTATCGATGGTCAAGTTTGATATCTCACAAGACATCAACCGACAAAGAAATTACTTTATTAAGGTAAACACTTCAACAGTTATTAGCCAAAACACGTTTCAGTCACATGACAAAATCTTTGGAGAACATACTCAGAATAAGGTTCCGAGTAGGCATATCAAATTTGGTGTCACTGCCTCAAACAACTGCTGAGATATGACTTCACTTCCTGTTTGGTGTCTATTCTGCTGATTTTGATTGGCTCTCACGGACAAACGGTTGTGGGGATCAAAATGCTCTACCATAACTTTTGTGCGGCTTGGTCTGAGGAGCATATCTGGTCATTTTGAAGAAGATTTGACAAAAATTGTAAGAGGAGTAGGCTTTCAGAGGTTTTTGATAAAACCGGAAAAAGCGGAAAATCCATATAACCGGAAATTGACACCATGGTGTGCATTGCACTCGGCTTGATCCAGGGAATCCAATGGTACCTCATTTTTGAAAATAGGACATACGGTTCAAAGGTTGCGTGTGTAAACACAAGTCCAACTTTGACCCATTGGTGGCGCTAGAATGCCCAAGTATGGGACATGAAACTTTGTGAATTGGACCAGGGGACTGTCCCCAATGAGTGTGCCAAATTTCACAACTTTCGACCAAGCGCTTATGGGGGCTGCCATAGACACCCAGTCCTAAGAATAATAATAATAATAAATATAGCTGCAAGCAGCAATGGAGGGGCCAAGCAGTCCAGAGCAAGACATGGCCTCCATAGCACTTGCGCAACAATTAAGTTACAACAACCTGTTGCACTCATGCAACACACCAAGTTTGGTTGAAATATCTGTTTGCGTTCCGAAGTAGTGAGTGTTCAAAGTGTTTTTTTTCTGGTATAACACCTCAGGCCTCCTTTGCTCCTCGTGGGAACGATGGAACCCAAGTTTGGTGACAATCGCACAAATGGTTGCTGAGTTACGCTCTCGCGGCTTCGCCGGCGCCTTTGATCGTCTTTACCAAACAAACGGTTTTGAAAATAGAAAATCCATCCGACACCTTTGTGAAGCTTGGTCTGAAGATCATCTGTGCCAAATTTAGTAAACATATGACACAATTTGGGGCGTGTAAAAGGTTTTTACACTTTTCCATTAAATCCAAAATGGCGGCCGCGTCAATTCGGTTGTTATGAAATATTATCGATGGTCAAGTTTGATATCTCACAAGACATCAACCGACAAAGAAATTACTTTATTAAGGTAAACACTTCAACAGTTATTAGCCAAAACACGTTTCAGTCACATGACAAAATCTTTGGAGAACATACTCAGAATAAGGTTCCGAGTAGGCATATCAAATTTGGTGTCACTGCCTCAAACAACTGCTGAGATATGACTTCACTTCCTGTTTGGTGTCTATTCTGCTGATTTTGATTGGCTCTCACGGACAAACGGTTGTGGGGATCAAAATGCTCTACCATAACTTTTGTGCGGCTTGGTCTGAGGAGCATATCTGGTCATTTTGAAGAAGATTTGACAAAAATTGTAGGAGGAGTAGGCTTTCAGAGGTTTTTGATAAAACCGGAAAAAGCGGAAAATCCATATAACCGGAAATTGACACCATGGTGTGCATTGCACTCGGCTTGATCCAGGGAATCCAATGGTACCTCATTTTTGAAAATAGGACATACGGTTCAAAAGTTGCGTGTGTAAACACAAGTCCAACTTTGACCCATTGGTGGCGCTAGAATGCCCAAGTATGGGACATGAAACTTTGTGAATTGGACCAGGGGACTGTCCCCAATGAGTGTGCCAAATTTCACAACTTTCGACCAAGCGCTTATGGGGGCTGCCATAGACACCCAGTCCTAAGAAGAAGAATAATAATAATACTAACAATAACAATAGGTGCCTCGCAGCTTCGCTGCTTGGCCCCTAATAATACTAACAATAACAATAGGTGCCTCGCAGCTTCGCTGCTTGGCCCCTAATAATAATAAGAAAAGGTAGAATCACTTATGTGGCTTTGCCGCTTCGCTGCTTGGCCACCAAATATAGCTGCAAGCAGCAATGTGGTGGCCAAGCAGTCAAATGACCCATAAAACACTTTAGAAATCCTCAGAACAGGGTTTTGAGTGCATGCAGCAAGTTTGGTGTGAATCCATCAAAGATTTGCTGAGATACGACCCAACTTCCTGTTTGATGGCTTAATTGCACATTTTGATTGCCTGTACCGGGCAAACGGTTGTGAAAATCAAACAATCGTGTGATGGCCTTTGTGAGGCTTGGTCTGAAGATAATCTCTGCGAAATTTGGTGAAGATTGGACAACATGTGTAGGAGGAGTAGAGAAAAAACATTTTTCAATGAATTCAAAATGGCAGCCGCATCAATTCGGCTATTATCACAAATGATGATGGGTCACACGCGGGACGTTCCAAGATATCATAAAAACAAAGGAATCACTTAATAAAGGCAAACAAATCAACAGTTATTGGCCAAAACACATTTTTGCTTCCTGCGGCCACGCCCAGTAATGACATGACACCACATTCATTAGACAGCCTCAGAAGAGGGTTCCGAGTCATCACACCAGGTTTGGGGTTGATTTCTTAAAGATTAGCTGAGATATGATCCAACTTCCTGTTTGGTTGCTTTGTTGCCAATTTTGATTGGCTGTACCGGACAAACGGTTTTGAAAATCAAATATCCTTTGATAACTTCTGTGAGGGTTGGTCTGATGATGATGTGTGCCAATTCTGGGGAAGATTTGACAAAAATTGAGGGAGGAGAAGCAAAAAAACGTTTTTTCACAAAATTCAAAATGGCAGAAAATCTATATAACCTGAAATTGACGCCATGGTGTGCGTTGAACTCGTCTCGATCCAGGGAATCCAACGGTACCTCATTTTTGAAAATAGGACATACGGTTCAAAAGTTGCGTGTGTAAACACAAGTCCAACTTTGACCCATTGGTGGCGCTAGAATGCCCAAGTATGGGACATGAAACTTTGTGAATTGGACCAGGGGACTGTCCCCAATGAGTGTGCCAAATTTCACAACTTTCGACCAAGCGCTTATGGGGGCTGCCATAGACACCCAGTCCTAAGAATAATAATAATAATAAATATAGCTGCAAGCAGCAATGGAGGGGCCAAGCAGTCCAGAGCAAGACATGGCCTCCATAGCACTTGCGCAACAATTAAGTTACAACAACCTGTTGCACTCATGCAACACACCAAGTTTGGTTGAAATATCTGTTTGCGTTCCGAAGTAGTGAGTGTTCAAAGTGTTTTTTTTCTAGTATAACACCTCAGGCCTCCTTTGCTCCTCGTGGGAACGATGGAACCCAAGTTTGGTGACAATCGCACAAATGGTTGCTGAGTTACGCTCTCGCGGCTTCGCCGGCGCCTTTGATCGTCTTTACCGAACAAACGGTTTTGAAAATGGAAAATCCATCCGACACCTTTGTGAAGCTTGGTCTGAAGATCATCTGTGCCAAATTTAGTAAACATATGACACAATTTGGGGCGTGTAAAAGGTTTTTACACTTTTCCATTAAATCCAAAATGGCGGCCGCGTCAATTCGGTTGTTATGAAATATTATCGATGGTCAAGTTTGATATCTCACAAGACATCAACCGACAAAGAAATTACTTTATTAAGGTAAACACTTCAACAGTTATTAGCCAAAACACGTTTCAGTCACATGACAAAATCTTTGGAGAACATACTCAGAATAAGGTTTCCGAGTAGGCATATCAAATTTGGTGTCACTGCCTCAAACAACTGCTGAGATATGACTTCACTTCCTGTTTGGTGTCTTTTCTGCTGATTTTGATTGGCTCTCACGGACAAACGGTTGTGGGGATCAAAATGCTCTACCATAACTTTTGTGCGGCTTGGTCTGAGGAGCATATCTGGTCATTTTGAAGAAGATTTGACAAAAATTGTAAGAGGAGTAGGCTTTCAGAGGTTTTTGATAAAACCGGAAAAAGCGGAAAATCCATATAACCGGAAATTGACACCATGGTGTGCATTGCACTCGGCTTGATCCAGGGAATCCAATGGTACCTCATTTTTGAAAATAGGACATACGGTTCAAAGGTTGCGTGTGTAAACACAAGTCCAACTTTGACCCATTGGTGGCGCTAGAATGCCCAAGTATGGGACATGAAACTTTGTGAATTGGACCAGGGGACTGTCCCCAATGAGTGTGCCAAATTTCACAACTTTCGACTAAGCGCTTATGGGGGCTGCCATAGACACCCAGTCCTAAGAAGAAGAATAATAATAATACTAACAATAACAATAGGTGCCTCGCAGCTTCGCTGCTTGGCCCCTAATAATACTAACAATAACAATAGGTGCCTCGCAGCTTCGCTGCTTGGCCCCTAATAATAATAAGAAAAGGTAGAATCACTTATGTGGCTTTGCCGCTTCGCTGCTTGGCCACCAAATATAGCTGCAAGCAGCAATGTGGTGGCCAAGCAGTCAAATGACCCATAAAACACTTTAGAAATCCTCAGAACAGGGTTTTGAGTGCATGCAGCAAGTTTGGTGTGAATCCATCAAAGATTTGCTGAGATACGACCCAACTTCCTGTTTGATGGCTTAATTGCACATTTTGATTGCCTGTACCGGGCAAACGGTTGTGAAAATCAAACAATCGTGTGATGGCCTTTGTGAGGCTTGGTCTGAAGATAATCTCTGCGAAATTTGGTGAAGATTGGACAACATGTGTAGGAGGAGTAGAGAAAAAACATTTTTCAATGAATTCAAAATGGCAGCCGCATCAATTCGGCTATTATCACAAATGATGATGGGTCACACGCGGGACGTTCCAAGATATCATAAAAACAAAGGAATCACTTAATAAAGGCAAACAAATCAACAGTTATTGGCCAAAACACATTTTTGCTTCCTGCGGCCACGCCCAGTAATGACATGACACCACATTCATTAGACAGCCTCAGAAGAGGGTTCCGAGTCATCACACCAGGTTTGGGGTTGATTTCTTAAAGATTAGCTGAGATATGATCCAACTTCCTGTTTGGTTGCTTTGTTGCCAATTTTGATTGGCTGTACCGGACAAACGGTTTTGAAAATCAAATATCCTTTGATAACTTCTGTGAGGGTTGGTCTGATGATGATGTGTGCCAATTCTGGGGAAGATTTGACAAAAATTGAGGGAGGAGAAGCAAAAAAACGTTTTTTCACAAAATTCAAAATGGCAGAAAATCTATATAACCTGAAATTGACGCCATGGTGTGCGTTGAACTCGTCTCGATCCAGGGAATCCAACGGTACCTCATTTTTGAAAATCGGTCATACGGTTCAAAAGTTACGTGTGTAAACACAAGTCCAACTTTGACCAGTTGGTGGCGCTAGAGTGCTCCAATGGGAGACATGAAACTTGGTGAATATAAAGAGGGGACTGTGCTTAATGAGTGTGCCAAATTTCACAACTTTTTACCATACGGTTCTAGGGGCTGCCATAGACTCCAATGACAGAAGAAGTGTAATAATAAATATAGCTGCAAGCAGCAATGGAGGGGCCAAGCAGTCCAGAGCAGGACAAGGCCTCCATAGCACTTGCGCAACAATTAAGTCACAACAACCTGTTGCACTCATGCAACACGCCAAGTTTGGTTGAAATATCTGTTTGCGTTCCAAAGTAGTGATTGTTTACAGTGTTTTTTTCTGGTATAACACCGCAGGCCTCCTCTGCTCCTCGTGGGAACAATGGAACCCAAGTTTGGTGACAATCGCACAAATGGTTGCTGAGTTACGCTCTCACGTGTCTTTTGCGGCTTCGCCGCCGCCTTTGATCGTCTCTACCAAACAAACGGTTTTGAAAATGTAAAATCCATCCCGACACCTTTGTGAAGCTTGGTCTGAAGATCATCTGTGCCAAATTTTGTAAACATTGGACAACATTTGGGGCGTGTAAAAGGTTTTTACACTTTTCCATTAAATCCAAAATGGCGGCCGCGTCAATTCGGTTGTTATGAAATATTATCGATGGTCAAGTTTGATATCTCACAAGACATCAACCGACAAAGAAATTACTTTATTAAGGTAAACACTTCAACAGTTATTAGCCAAAACACGTTTCAGTCACATGACAAAATCTTTGGAGAACATACTCAGAATAAGGTTCCGAGTAGGCATATCAAATTTGGTGTCACTGCCTCAAACAACTGCTGAGATATGACTTCACTTCCTGTTTGGTGTCTATTCTGCTGATTTTGATTGGCTCTCACGGACAAACGGTTGTGGGGATCAAAATGCTCTACCATAACTTTTGTGCGGCTTGGTCTGAGGAGCATATCTGGTCATTTTGAAGAAGATTTGACAAAAATTGTAAGAGGAGTAGGCTTTCAGAGGTTTTTGATAAAACCGGAAAAAGCGGAAAATCCATATAACCGGAAATTGACACCATGGTGTGCATTGCACTCGGCTTGATCCAGGGAATCCAATGGTACCTCATTTTTGAAAATAGGACATACGGTTCAAAGGTTGCGTGTGTAAACACAAGTCCAACTTTGACCCATTGGTGGCGCTAGAATGCCCAAGTATGGGACATGAAACTTTGTGAATTGGACCAGGGGACTGTCCCCAATGAGTGTGCCAAATTTCACAACTTTCGACCAAGCGCTTATGGGGGCTGCCATAGACACCCAGTCCTAAGAATAATAATAATAATAAATATAGCTGCAAGCAGCAATGGAGGGGCCAAGCAGTCCAGAGCAAGACATGGCCTCCATAGCACTTGCGCAACAATTAAGTTACAACAACCTGTTGCACTCATGCAACACACCAAGTTTGGTTGAAATATCTGTTTGCGTTCCGAAGTAGTGAGTGTTCAAAGTGTTTTTTTTCTAGTATAACACCTCAGGCCTCCTTTGCTCCTCGTGGGAACGATGGAACCCAAGTTTGGTGACAATCGCACAAATGGTTGCTGAGTTACGCTCTCGCGGCTTCGCCGGCGCCTTTGATCGTCTTTACCGAACAAACGGTTTTGAAAATGGAAAATCCATCCGACACCTTTGTGAAGCTTGGTCTGAAGATCATCTGTGCCAAATTTAGTAAACATATGACACAATTTGGGGCGTGTAAAAGGTTTTTACACTTTTCCATTAAATCCAAAATGGCGGCCGCGTCAATTCGATTGTTATGAAATATTATCGATGGTCAAGTTTGATATCTCACAAGACATCAACCGACAAAGAAATTACTTTATTAAGGTAAACACTTCAACAGTTATTAGCCAAAACACGTTTCAGTCACATGACAAAATCTTTGGAGAACATACTCAGAATAAGGTTCCGAGTAGGCATATCAAATTTGGTGTCACTGCCTCAAACAACTGCTGAGATATGACTTCACTTCCTGTTTGGTGTCTATTCTGCTGATTTTGATTGGCTCTCACGGACAAACGGTTGTGGGGATCAAAATGCTCTACCATAACTTTTGTGCGGCTTGGTCTGAGGAGCATATCTGGTCATTTTGAAGAAGATTTGACAAAAATTGTAAGAGGAGTAGGCTTTCAGAGGTTTTTGATAAAACCGGAAAAAGCGGAAAATCCATATAACCGGAAATTGACACCATGGTGTGCATTGCACTCGGCTTGATCCAGGGAATCCAATGGTACCTCATTTTTGAAAATAGGACATACGGTTCAAAGGTTGCGTGTGTAAACACAAGTCCAACTTTGACCCATTGGTGGCGCTAGAATGCCCAAGTATGGGACATGAAACTTTGTGAATTGGACCAGGGGACTGTCCCCAATGAGTGTGCCAAATTTCACAACTTTCGACCAAGCGCTTATGGGGGCTGCCATAGACACCCAGTCCTAAGAATAATAATAATAATAAATATAGCTGCAAGCAGCAATGGAGGGGCCAAGCAGTCCAGAGCAAGACATGGCCTCCATAGCACTTGCGCAACAATTAAGTTACAACAACCTGTTGCACTCATGCAACACACCAAGTTTGGTTGAAATATCTGTTTGCGTTCCGAAGTAGTGAGTGTTCAAAGTGTTTTTTTTCTGGTATAACACCTCAGGCCTCCTTTGCTCCTCGTGGGAACGATGGAACCCAAGTTTGGTGACAATCGCACAAATGGTTGCTGAGTTACGCTCTCGCGGCTTCGCCGGCGCCTTTGATCGTCTTTACCAAACAAACGGTTTTGAAAATAGAAAATCCATCCGACACCTTTGTGAAGCTTGGTCTGAAGATCATCTGTGCCAAATTTAGTAAACATATGACACAATTTGGGGCGTGTAAAAGGTTTTTACACTTTTCCATTAAATCCAAAATGGCGGCCGCGTCAATTCGGTTGTTATGAAATATTATCGATGGTCAAGTTTGATATCTCACAAGACATCAACCGACAAAGAAATTACTTTATTAAGGTAAACACTTCAACAGTTATTAGCCAAAACACGTTTCAGTCACATGACAAAATCTTTGGAGAACATACTCAGAATAAGGTTCCGAGTAGGCATATCAAATTTGGTGTCACTGCCTCAAACAACTGCTGAGATATGACTTCACTTCCTGTTTGGTGTCTATTCTGCTGATTTTGATTGGCTCTCACGGACAAACGGTTGTGGGGATCAAAATGCTCTACCATAACTTTTGTGCGGCTTGGTCTGAGGAGCATATCTGGTCATTTTGAAGAAGATTTGACAAAAATTGTAAGAGGAGTAGGCTTTCAGAGGTTTTTGATAAAACCGGAAAAAGCGGAAAATCCATATAACCGGAAATTGACACCATGGTGTGCATTGCACTCGGCTTGATCCAGGGAATCCAATGGTACCTCATTTTTGAAAATAGGACATACGGTTCAAAGGTTGCGTGTGTAAACACAAGTCCAACTTTGACCCATTGGTGGCGCTAGAATGCCCAAGTATGGGACATGAAACTTTGTGAATTGGACCAGGGGACTGTCCCCAATGAGTGTGCCAAATTTCACAACTTTCGACCAAGCGCTTATGGGGGCTGCCATAGACACCCAGTCCTAAGAAGAAGAATAATAATAATACTAACAATAACAATAGGTGCCTCGCAGCTTCGCTGCTTGGCCCCTAATAATACTAACAATAACAATAGGTGCCTCGCAGCTTCGCTGCTTGGCCCCTAATAATAATAAGAAAAGGTAGAATCACTTATGTGGCTTTGCCGCTTCGCTGCTTGGCCACCAAATATAGCTGCAAGCAGCAATGTGGTGGCCAAGCAGTCAAATGACCCATAAAACACTTTAGAAATCCTCAGAACAGGGTTTTGAGTGCATGCAGCAAGTTTGGTGTGAATCCATCAAAGATTTGCTGAGATACGACCCAACTTCCTGTTTGATGGCTTAATTGCACATTTTGATTGCCTGTACCGGGCAAACGGTTGTGAAAATCAAACAATTGTGTGATGGCCTTTGTGAGGCTTGGTCTGAAGATAATCTCTGCGAAATTTGGTGAAGATTGGACAACATGTGTAGGAGGAGTAGAGAAAAAACATTTTTCAATGAATTCAAAATGGCAGCCGCATCAATTCGGCTATTATCACAAATGATGATGGGTCACACGCGGGACGTTCCAAGATATCATAAAAACAAAGGAATCACTTAATAAAGGCAAACAAATCAACAGTTATTGGCCAAAACACATTTTTGCTTCCTGCGGCCACGCCCAGTAATGACATGACACCACATTCATTAGACAGCCTCAGAAGAGGGTTCCGAGTCATCACACCAGGTTTGGGGTTGATTTCTTAAAGATTAGCTGAGATATGATCCAACTTCCTGTTTGGTTGCTTTGTTGCCAATTTTGATTGGCTGTACCGGACAAACGGTTTTGAAAATCAAATATCCTTTGATTACTTCTGTGAGGGTTGGTCTGATGATGATGTGTGCCAATTCTGGGGAAGATTTGACAAAAATTGAGGGAGGAGAAGCAAAAAAACGTTTTTTCACAAAATTCAAAATGGCAGAAAATCTATATAACCTGAAATTGACGCCATGGTGTGCGTTGAACTCGTCTCGATCCAGGGAATCCAACGGTACCTCATTTTTGAAAATCGGTCATACGGTTCAAAAGTTACGTGTGTAAACACAAGTCCAACTTTGACCAGTTGGTGGCGCTAGAGTGCTCCAATGGGAGACATGAAACTTGGTGAATATAAAGAGGGGACTGTGCTTAATGAGTGTGCCAAATTTCACAACTTTTTACCATACGGTTCTAGGGGCTGCCATAGACTCCAATGACAGAAGAAGTGTAATAATAAATATAGCTGCAAGCAGCAATGGAGGGGCCAAGCAGTCCAGAGCAGGACAAGGCCTCCATAGCACTTGCGCAACAATTAAGTCACAACAACCTGTTGCACTCATGCAACACGCCAAGTTTGGTTGAAATATCTGTTTGCGTTCCAAAGTAGTGATTGTTTACAGTGTTTTTTTCTGGTATAACACCGCAGGCCTCCTCTGCTCCTCGTGGGAACAATGGAACCCAAGTTTGGTGACAATCGCACAAATGGTTGCTGAGTTACGCTCTCACGTGTCTTTTGCGGCTTCGCCGCCGCCTTTGATCGTCTCTACCAAACAAACGGTTTTGAAAATGTAAAATCCATCCCGACACCTTTGTGAAGCTTGGTCTGAAGATCATCTGTGCCAAATTTTGTAAACATTGGACAACATTTGGGGCGTGTAAAAGGTTTTTACACTTTTCCATGAAATCCAAAATGGCGGCCGCATCAATTCGGTTATTATGAAAAGTTATCAATGGCCAGGCTTGATATCTCACAAGACATCAACAGACAAAGAAATTACTTTATTAAGTTAAACACTTCAACGGTTATTAGCCAAAACACGTTTATGCTTCCGGCCACGCCCCCTTTTAGTCACATGACACCATTTTTGGAGGACATCCTTAGAATAAGGTTCCGAGTAGGCGTACCAACTTTGGTGTCACTGCTTCAAAGAACTGCTGAGATATGGCTTCACTTCCTGTTTGGCGGCTTTTCTGCAGAATTTGATTGGCTGTACCGGACAAACGGTTTTGAAAATCAAATATCCTTCGATAACTTTTGTGAGGCTTGGTCTGAAGATCATATCTGGTAATTGTGAAGAACATTTGACAAAATTTGTAGGAGGAGTAGGCTTTTAAAGGTTTTTGATAAAACCGGAAATAGCGGAAAATCTATATAACCGGAAATTGACGCCATGGTGTGCATTGCACTCGGCTTGATCCAGGGAGTCCAATGGTACCTCACTTTTGAAAATGGGACATACGGTTCAAAAGTTGCGTGTGTAAACACAACTCCAACTTTGACCCGTTGGTGGCGCTAGAGTGCCAAAGTATGGGACATGAAACTTTGTGACTTGAACCAGGGGACTGTCCCTAATGAGTGTACCAAATTTCACAACTTTCGACCAAGCGCTTCTAGGGGCTGCCATAGACACCCAGTCTTAAGAATAATAATAATAATAATAATAATACTACCAATTACAATAGGTGCCTCGCAGCTTCGCTGCTTGGCCCCTAAATATAGCTGCAAGCAGCAATGTGGTGGCCAAGCAGTCAAATGACCCATAAAACACTTTAGAAATCCTCAGAACAGGGTTTTGAGTGCCTGCAGCAAGTTTGGTGTGAATCCATCAAAAATTTGCTGAGATACGACCCAACTTCCTGTTTGATGGCTTAATTGCACATTTTGATTGCCTGTACCGGGCAAACGGTTGTGAAAATCAAACAACCATGTGATAGCCTTTGTGAGGCTTGGTCTGAAGATAATCTCTGCGAAATTTGGTGAAGATTGGACAACATGTGTAGGACGAGTAGAGAAAAAACATTTTTCAATGAATTCAAAATGGCAGCCGCATCAATTCGGCTATTATCACAAATGATGATGGGTCACACACGGGACGTCCCAAGATATCATGAAACAAAGGAATCACTTAATAAAGGCAAACAAATCAACAGTTATTGGCCGAAACACATTTTTGCGTCCTGCGGCCACGCCCAGTAATGACATGACACCAAATTCATTGGACAGCCTCAAAAGAGGGTTCCGAGTCATCATACCAGGTTTGGGGTTGATTTCTTAAAGATTAGCTGAGATATGATCCAACTTCCTGTTTGGTTGCTTTGTTGACAATTTTGATTGGCTTTACCGGACAAACGGTTTTGAAAATCAAATATCCTTTGATAACTTATGTGAGGGTTGGTCTGATGATGATGTGTGCCAATTCTGGGGAAGATTTGACCAAAATTGAGGGAGGAGAAGCAAAAAAACGTTTTTTCACAAAATTCAAAATGGCAGAAAATCTATATAACCGGAAATTAACGCCATGGTGTGCGTTGAACTTGTCTCGATCCAGGGAATCCAACGGTACCTCATTTTTGAAAATCGGTCATACGGTTCAAAAGTTACGTGTGTAAACACAAGTCCAACTTTGACCAGTTGGTGGCGCTAGAGTGCTCCAATGGGAGACATGAAACTTGGTGAATATAAAGAGGGGACTGTGCATAATGAGTGTGCCAAATTTCACAACTTTTTACCATACGGTTCTAGGGGCTGCCATAGACTCCAATGACAGAAGAAGCGTAATAATAATAATAATAAATATAACTGCAAGCAGTAATGGCGGATTCCTCCAAACATTGCGAACCATTGAAAAATGTATATTCTTGACAAATTGGAACTGTATAGAAAAATCTATGCTGCAGAATCACCAATGGGATACCAAATCTGAAACATAATACCATCAAGATCCACAAGGGCCTTTATTTCAACCCAAGGAGTGAAGGGAGGGGGCTTGGTTAGCCTATCCATTCCAGAAAGCCTTTGTGCTTTAGGGCGTGGAATGTAGCGCCACCTATGGGTAATGGTGGGACAGTGGTGGTGTGGTAATTACCCTTGGTCTATACTTTCAAAAAAGCTCGAGCAGAGCATACCCCCCCGCTCTCAGGGTACCGAGCTTCAGCTCAGTCATGATGCTGGGATGAATGTAGGCCTATATGTAGAGACCAGGGAGACAGACACACCGGCCAGCTGCCCTGATGGGTCCGTGGTAGATCATTAATGCGGGTTGTATCCTACAACGCTCGTGGCCTCCGAGTAGGACATACTGCTGCTGATAGATCAAGACGTTTGGTGGTGGACACATTGCTGGACGAGAGTGACATTGTCTGCCTTCAAGAAACCTGGATGGCCAAGCAAGATCTGGACAAATTGAACTCCCTACACAAGAACTTTCATGGTGCTGGAGAGTCCACTACCGATCTCAGCATGAGAATGGTTTGTGGGAGGATAGCTGGTGGTGTAGCTATACTGTGGAACATAAAATATGACCCAACGGTAAAGGTGGTGTGGCTTAACGTTGACTGGGCTATTGGGTTGGAGTTTAATCACAATGAAAATAAATGTACTATTGTAAATGTGTACACACCATATGAATCCTATGACCATGAGGATGAATTTCAGAACAGGTTAGCTTTTATTCAGTCCTTCATAGAGGACAATAGTTCATGTTGTGTCTATGTCATGGGTGATTTTAATGTTGACATGTCAGATAAGCGTTTATTCGCACAACATCTGCAGCAGTTCTGTAATGAAACTAAATTAATTATATCAAGCGTTATTGCCTGATACAAGTTTTACCTATATAAGTGAAACGTGGCACACAACTTCCTGGCTAGACCATATTGTAACCACAGCCGATGCTCATGACTCACTGGAAAGTATAGAGATGTGTTATGGGCTGGCCACCACTGATCACGTACCAGTTGCTATGCTGCTAAATGTTGAGAGTGTACCCTTGTTGCTGGCCCCCCAAGAAAACTGGACTGGTCAAAATTGACCAAAGAGGTTATGCACAGATATTCTCTATTAACTGACAGCTTACATAGTGATGTTGCATTTTCTAGGGATGCCCTAATGTGCACGGATATGAACTGCAAGGATAAACATCATGCTGAAAAGCTCTGTGCCATGTATGATGATATTGTCAAATGTCTTTATGCTTCCAGTGAACCTTTTATTAATCACAAGAGTAAGGTCCCTAACGCACGGCCTGTCTGGAATGAGTTTGTGTCTGAGCAACATGCTGCTGCTAGAGAAGCCTTTAGAGTCTGGTCAGAGGCAGGCAGACCCAGACAGGGAGTGCTGCTTGATAACAAAAACCTCACAAATGCTAGATTTAAATATGCACTCATTTCATTAAGAGAAATGAAAACACAATGAGAGCAGACTCGCTGGCCAGAAAGATGCAGAATAACAATCTTACTGACTTCTGGAAGGAGGTCAAGATCATAAATAATAATAGAACTCCCCTCCCTTCTGATATCAAAGGGGTTAGTTGTCCAGAGAAGATTGCTGATCTATGGCATGAGCACTACAGTAAACTATTTAATTGTGTTCAAAGTAACACAGTGAGAATTGATAATGAATATAAAGGTATCTCTGCAGACTTGATAGTTAGATCAGTAGATATTTATGATGCCATCCACATGCTAGACAACAACAAAGCTTGTGGTATGGATTGCATTTCTGCAGAGCATCTAAAAAATGCCAGTTATAGACTCAGTCCATTTCTAGCCATGTGTCTCACTGGAATTATGGTTCATGGTGTTCTACCGAACTCTATTATGTCAGTACTGTTAGTGCCTGTTGTTAAAGATAAGGCTGGTAAACTGAACATCTAAGACAACTATCGACCCATTGCATTGGCCAGTATCTTGTCTAAAGTGTTTGAGAGAATTATTTGATTGAAATTGGAAATGTATATTCTGACTGCCGAAAATCAGTTTGGTTTTAAAAGAAAACATGGTACTGATCTCTGTATCTATGCTCTGAAGGAGATTGTCTCAGGTACACAAGTCTTAATTTATCTGTATTTTTATGCTTTATTGATGCTTACAAAGCTTTCGATCGAATTTGTCATGAAAAACTGTTTATGAAGCTAATAGCGAGAGGTGTCCCTAAACCTCTTGTGAGGATTTTGGTGTTCTGGTATGCCAATCAAACTTTTCATGTTAAATGGGACAATGTTGTATCAGCTCCTTTCCATGTTGGTAACGGAGTTCGACAAGGAGGAATTTGATTTCCCTTTTTGTTTAATATGGATATGGACGACTTATCAAGCCAGCTGAATAAGACAAATACAGGCTGTCTTGTTGGTGAATCTATTGTCAATCATCTGATGTACGCAGATTATCTGGTTCCACTCAGCCTGTTGCAACAGATGCTATGGGTGTGCTCTCAGTATGGCTTAGATCATGATATAAAATATAATGCAAAGAAAAGCCACATAATGATAGTCAGAAGTAATCAGGACAGGAAATTAACCTTCCCTACCTTTTATTTATCTGGCAGTCCCCTTGGTGTTTGTGAGGAAATAAAATATCTGCCATGTCATTTCTGATGATTGGACAGATGACAACGATATGTATCAACAGCGCTGTAAAATATATTCTCAGGCCAGTATGTTATTAAGGACGTTTTCTATGTGCTCAGATTCAGTTTAATGTTCCCTGTTTAGAACCTACATAACACCATTGTACACTGCTCATTTGTGGTCTATGTACAGGTAAAGGAGTATACAGATACTGAAAGTAGCCTACAATGGTGCTTTTAGATTGCTACTTAATGTGCCAAGGTGGCATAGTGCTAGTCAGTTGTTTGTGTCTAAGCACGTACCAACCTGTAAGGCAATCCTGAGACAACTGATGTATGGTTTCAATGATGCTTTTAGATTGCTACTTAATGTGCCTAGGTGGCATAGTGCTGGTCAGTTGTTTCTGTCTAAGCACGTACCAACCTGTAAGGCACTCCTGAGACAACTGATGTATGGTTTCATGTGTCGACTGGACAAGTTTGAGAACTGAATAGTAGAGGCTCTGGTCAACCCTCTAAAGAGCTGCTATCGATTACTTGGAACTTAAGACTACATTGGCACAAAAGTCTTCATACTTTTTATGCACTGTATTATCTATGTTTTATGTTTTCGTTTTACTCTCTTTTTTATAGCTCTATGTCTGTTATTTTATGTGGAACTTGGCGTCTGAAATAAAGATTTATATATATATAAATACATATATATATATATCAATGTTTCAGGATTTGTATAACTTTTTACCATTGCATACAAAATCGGAAATGCAATACTAAAAAGATCAGCTTTTGTTAAGAGATCCAAGATTACAAGATCCACAAGGCCTTTGCTAGAAACCAAGGAATGAGTGGGGGCTTGGTCAGCCCACACTCTCCTGAAATGTTGCGTGTGCGTCTTGCCAAGCCCGCGCGTGTGTAAGTTAAGGCTGAGTGTGTGAGGATGTGGAGCACACGCGGGCAGGAGGAGGGGAGACATTCATTGGAAATTTGGCTAGAAATTAGCCAAGCAAGCAGGTTTCAAATATTCACCAAAAATCGACCTTTGATCTTACAGTCAAATTTTTCACAGATTTGTGTTATAAACATTCTCAAGAGTCTTCATATGAACTTGTGATTGAATCAGAGTATCAGTTTTTGACTGGCTGATGTGTAAAGCATTATTTTAGCGTTAGCGATAAGTTCAATTTGCTTTATATCAATCATTTTTGGAGATATGAAGTTGCCTTTGCACACGGTAACATGTTGTAGTGTCTTCCATCGATATACCAAGTTTCGTGTTGATATCTCAAAGATTTGCTGAGACATGACTTCACATCCTGTTTGGCGGCTTTTCTGATGAATTTGATTGGCTGTACCGGACAAACGGTTGCAAGGATCAAAATTCTTTTCGATAACTTTTGTGAGGCTTGGTCTGAAGATCATCTCTGGTAACTTTGAAGAAGATATGACAAAAATTGTAGGAGGAGTAGGCTTTCAAAGGTTTTTGATAAAACCGGAAATAGCGGAAAATCTATATAACCGGAAATTGACGCCATGGGGTGCGTTGAACTCGGCTTGATCCAGGGAATCCAATGGTACCTCATTTTTGAAAATGGGTCATACGGTTCAAAAGTTGCGTGTGTAAACACAAGTCCAACTTTGACCCGTTGGTGGCGCTGGAGTGGTCTAATGGGAGACATGAAACTTGGTGTAGGTATAGAATCAACTGTCCTTAATGAGTGTGCCAAATTTCACAAAAAGTTGTCGAAGGGTTCTAGGGGCTGCCATTGACTTCCATGGAACAAGAATAATAATAAAACTAACAATAACAATAGGTTTCCTCCTGACGGAGGAATCCTAAATATAGCTGCAAGCAGCAATGTGGTGGCCAAGCAGGTCAGATGACCCAGAAGAAACTTTCGACATCTAGTGACTGCGGTTTACCTGGCTTTCTTTGCAGTGGCTTATAGTCTCGCTAAACAGAGAATCAGAGACATGACAAGCTTGTCAGCTTTGTCTGGATTTGAACCTCTGACGTTGCCAGGACACCAATTTATCCTAGTGAGCTGGAATTTATCCTTTTTTTTTTCACCAATTTATCCTACAATTTATCCTCAGTGCTGGAAATCAGATTTCAGTGACTGCGTAAAAATATAAAGAATTTTTCCTGTGGCAAGCGGTTGTCAGATTTGTCCCAAGTTTAAACAGCTGTAATTCAGTCCTATTTTGATATGTCAATGTGATTGTGGTCTGAAGATAATCTGTGTAAAAGTTGGTGAATATTTGATACATTTTGAGTAGGACAAAAACGTTTTATTAATTAATGAAAATGGCGGCATCAATTTGGCTGGTATCACAAGTTAACATGTGTCAGACATGGGATCGCCCCCCTAGAGGTTAGAGGACACATATCTGTAAAGCACAATAAATCTGACTCTTCTTGAGTATAGATCTCCTGAGATTGAAACATTATCATTACCATTATGATTATACTGTTAGACAGCTACTGTGGCATACCTGGCTTCACTAAACAGATAAACAAGTATCATGACATGCGTGATGACTTTGGCTGGATTCGAACCTATGACCTTACACTTCAGAGGAACCCGTCTTATCCCAGTGAGCTATTCTCAGTGCAAGGAATTACTGTGTTCAGTTACTATGTAAAAAAAAGTAAGCCGTTTTTCCTGTGGGAAGCGTTGTCAGATTTGAACCAAGTATAAAAAGTTGTAATTCAGTCCTATTTTGACAAATCGAGGTGATTGTAGTCTGAAAATGATTTGATTACATGTCCATGAAAATAGGAACAACGGCAAACGAGGAGTTCAAAAAAGTATGTTTTTATGAAAATTCCAAATGGCCGACGCCCAAAATGGTGGACACGGGACAATGTGATATATTTAGACTTGGTATGCCACGTAGAATCAGAAGAGACCAATCTTGTGATTTATGACAAATCTGTTCAGAAGTTATGATGCAAGAAATCCGATGCACTGGCTAGATGTAGATTCACTATATCTACAAAGCACAATAAATCGGATTCTTCATGAGTATAAATCCCCTGAGAATGAAACATTATCGTGACCATTATGATTATACTGCTCGACAGCTACTGTCACATACCTGGCTTCACTAAACAGATAAACCAGTATCATGACATGCCTGAGACTTTGCCTGGATTCGAACCTACGACCTTGCACTTCAACGGAGCCAGTCTGTCCCAGTGAGCCATTATCAGCACTGGGAATTGCTGTGTACAGTTACTGAATACAAAAAGGAAGCCGTTTCTCCTGTGGCACGCATGGTCAGATTTGGCCCAAGGTTAAAAAGCTGTAATTCAGTCATATTTTTACATGGCAAGGTGATTGTGGTCTGAAGATAATCTGTGCCAAATCTGGTGAATATTGGATACATTGTGTAGGAGTAAGGAAAAAAGTTTTATTCATTCATTCAAAATGGCGGCCTCATCAATTCGTCTGGTATCACGCGTTAACATGCATCAGACGCGGGATCTCCTAAGATATCACGAGACATAGGAATTGCTTAAATACGCCAAACAAATCAACAGTTATTGGTCAAAACACAATCCTACCTATTGTAATGCCCCCTAGAGGTCAAATGACACTACCTGTCTCAAACCTCTTAATAAGAGGGTCTTGAGTCCATACACCAAGTTTGGAGTCAATGCATCAAAGCTTGGCTAAGATATTACCTCACTTCCTTTTTCCGGATCAGTTGCTCAATTTGATTGGCTGTAACTAACAAACGGTTGCAGAAATCAAAACGCCATGTGATGTCTTTTGTGAGGCTTGGTCTGAAAATGTTTGCCTATTGCAGCGCCACCTAGAGGTGAAATGGCATGACCTATTTTGGACTTCTTTAGAACAGGGTCCCTCGTCCCTATACCAAATTTGTTGTCAATGCAGTAAAGAGGTGCTGAGATATGACCTCACTTCTTTTATGGTGGCTTGGTTGACGATTTTGATTGGCTGATGACTTTGATTGGCTGTTCCAGTCGAGTGTAGAAAGTCTAAAAAACATGTGATTTCTTTTGTGTGGCTTGGTCTGAAGATGATCTGTGCCAAATTTGGTGAAGATTGGACAAACCTTATAGGAGAGGTAGCGAAAAAACGTTATATTCAAAATGGCGGCCACATCAATTCAGCCACATCAATTTGATGTGGCTGTATATAACAAACGGTTGCGAAAATCAAAGCTCCAGGGGATAATTTTTGTGAGGCTTGGTCTGAAGATCATCTGTGGCAATTTTGAAGAAGATTCGACAAGAATTGTAGGAGGAGTAGCGAAAAAACACTTTTCCTTTACATTCAAAATGGCGGAGAATCTATAGAACTGGGTATGATGTCATAGAGTGCGTTGAACTCGTCTTGATCCAGGGAATCCAACGATACCTCATTTTGGACAATGGGGCATATGGTTCAAAAGTAACATGTGTAAACACACCTTCAACTTTGACCCATTGGTGGCGCTAGATGGTTGGAATGGGAGACATGAAACTTGGTGAAATTGATGAGGGGACTGGT
Organism: Hypomesus transpacificus; assembly: GCF_021917145.1. Taxonomy (NCBI): domain Eukaryota; kingdom Metazoa; phylum Chordata; class Actinopteri; order Osmeriformes; family Osmeridae; genus Hypomesus; species Hypomesus transpacificus. The sequence continues at coordinate 425,009 of NW_025813695.1, read as the reverse complement.
CCCAAATAGTGTGCCAAAATTCACAACTTCTGACCAATTGGTTCTAGGGGCTGCCATAGACTCCCATGGCAGAAGAAGATGTGTAATAATAATAATAATAATAATAATAATAATAAGAATACGTAGAAACCGTTAAGGTGGCTTCGCCGCTTCGCGGCTTGGCCACCAATAATAATAATAAGAATACGTAGAAACACTTAAGGTGGCTTCGCCGCTTCGCGGCTTGGCCACCAAATATAGCTGCAAGCAGCAATGGAGGGGCCAAGCAGTCCAGAGCAGGACATGGCCTCCATAGCACTTGCGCAACAATTAAGTCACAACAACCTGTTGCACTCATGCAACACGCCAAGTTTGGTTGAAATATCTGTTTGCGTTCCAAAGTATTGAGTGTTCAAAGTGTTTTTTTTCTGGTATAACACCGCAGGCCTCTTCTGCTCCACGTGGGAACGATGGAACCCAAGTTTGGTGACAATCGCGCAAATGGTTGCTGAGTTACGCTCTCACGTGTCTTTCGAGGCTTCGCCGCCGCCTTTGATCGTCTCTACCGAACAAACGGTTTTGAAAATGGAAAATCCATCTAACACCTTTGTGAAGCTTGGTCTGAAGATCATCTCTGGCAAATTTAGTAAACATATGACACAATTTGGGGCGTGTAAAAGGTTTTTACACTTTTCCATTAAATCCAAAATGGCGGCCGCGTCAATTCGGTTGTTATGAAATATTATCGATGGTCAAGTTTGATATCTCACAAGACATCAACCGACAAAGAAATTACTTTATTAAGGTAAACACTTCAACAGTTATTAGCCAAAACACGTTCATGCTTCCGGCCACGCACCCTTTTGGTCACATGACACAATCTTTGGAGGACATACTCAGAATAAGGTTCCGAGTAGGCATACCAAATTTGGTGTCACTGCCTCAAACAACTGCTGAGATATGACTTCACTTCCTGTTTGGTGGCTTTTCTGCTGATTTTGATTGGCTCTCACGGACAAACGGTTGTGGGGATCAAAATGCTCTACCATAACTTTTGTGCGGCTTGGCCTGAAGAGCATATCTGGTCATTTTGAAGAAGATTTGACAAAAATTGTAGGAGGAGTAGACTTTCAGAGGTTTTTGATAAAACCGGAAATAGCGGAAAATCTATATAACCGGAAATTGACGCCATGGTGTGCATTGAACTCGGCTTGATCCAGGGAATCCAATGGTACCTCATTTCGTCATACGGTTCAAAAGTTGCGTGTGTAAACACAAGTCCAACTTTGACCCGTTGATGGCGCTAGAGTGCCCAAGTATGGGACATGAAACTTTGTGAATTGGACCAGGGGACTGTCCCTAATGAGTGTGCCAAATTTAACAACTTTCGACCAAGCGCTTCTAGGGCCTGCCATAGACACCCAGTCTTAAGAATAATAATAATAATAATAATAATAATAATACTAACAATAACAATAGGTGCCTCGCAGCTTCGCTGCTTGGCCCCTAATAATAATAATAATAATAATAATAATACTAACAATAACAATAGGTGCCTCGCAGCTTCGCTGCTTGGCCCCTAATAATAATAATAATAATAATACTAACAATAACAATAGGTGCCTCGCAGCTTCGCTGCTTGGCCCCTAATAATAATAATAATAATAATACTAACAATAACAATAGGTGCCTCGCAGCTTCGCTGCTTGGCCCCTAATAAAAATAATAATAATAATAATAATAATACTAACAATAACAATAGGTGCCTCGCAGCTTCGCTGCTTGGCCCCTAACAATTACAATAGGTGCCTCGCAGCTTCGCTTCTTGGCCCCTAAATATAGCTGCAAGCAGCAATCAAAGGGGCCAAGCATCATTCGATATGGAAATTCAGTAGCTAAAAAGCAAAATTTTCATAAAAAACATTCATGTCATTTTGAGACAGAATGCGCTGGCTACATGTAGCAGCGTTATATCTACAAAGCACAATAAATCCGCTTCTTCTTGACTATAAATCCCCTGACAATGAAATGTTATCGTTACCATTATGATTATACTGCTAGACAGCTACTGTGGCATACCTGGCTTCGCTAAACAGATAATCCAGTGTCACTACATGCTTGACGACGGTGGCTGGATTCGATCCTACGACCTTTCGTTTTAAAGCAGCCCTTCTTATCCCAGTGAACTATTCTCGCTGCTGGAAAATGCTGTGTTCGGTTACTTTATAAAAAAAAAGGAAGCCGTTTCTCCCGTGGCGAGCCTTGTCAGATTTGACCCAAGTATAAACAGCTGTAATTCAGTCATATTTTGACATATCAAGGTTATTGTGGTAAGAAGATGATTAGATTGCATGCTCGTGATGACATTTCCAAAGTTTCGACTCCATACGGTAAACCGTCGCAGAGTCAAGGCCTCACGTCCGCTTTGGCGTCCTCTTTGTCAAAATCGTTTGCGCGTTATTCGTGAACGGTTTGACTCATCGATAACATTTTGATAACTTTTTGTCGGCATGGTCTGAAGATGATCTGTTACAATTTCCATGAAAATCGGAGAACGGCCTAGGAGGAGTTTGAAAAAGTTGGCATTTGTTAAAATACAAATGACGTAAAAACCATCATGACGACAATGACGTCACAGGGTTCAATCGAATCGTCTGCATCCATGGAATCCAATGATACCTCAATTATGAAAAACGGTCTCACGGTTCAAAAGTTGTGAGCGTAAACGCACCTCCAACTTTGACGCCTTGGTGGCTCTATAGAGCTTCAGGGATCGACATGAAACTTTGCTTACGATAATCAGGAGACCGTTCCAAATCAGCGTGCCAAATTTCAAAACTTCGCACCAATCTGTTCTGTGGGCTGCCATAGACTCCTAGTCCTAAGTATAAATATAAATATAAATCCCCTGACAATGAAACGTTATCGTTACCATTATGATTAAACTGCTAGACAGCTACTGTGGCATACCTGGTTTCGCTAAACAGATAATTCAGTGTCACGACATGCTTGACGACTGTGGCTGGATTCGATATTACGACCTTGCGTTCCAAAGCAGCACGTCTTATCCCAGTGAGCTATTCTCATTAGTGGAAAATGCTGTGTTCGGTTACTTTATAAAAATATAGAGCTATAGAGCTTCAGGGATCAACATGAAACTTGGTGACGATAATCAGGAAACCGTTCCAAATCAGTGTGCCAAATTTCAAAACTTCGCACCAATCGGTTCTATGGACTGCCATAGACTCCTAGTCCTAAGTATAATAATAATAATAATAATAATAATAATAATAATACTAACAAAAACAATAGGTGCCCTTGGCCCCTAATAATAATAATAATAATAATAAAACTAACAAAAACAATAGGTGCCACAGCAGCTTCGCTGCTGCTTGGCCCCTAATAATAATAATAATAATACTAACAATAGGTGCCTCGCAGCTTTGCTGCTTGGCCCCTAATAAGAATACCAACAATAACAATAGGTTCCCTTCTACCGGAGGAACCTAATAATAATACCAACAATTACAATTACTTCCTGACGGAGGAACCCTAAATATATATGAGAATTTGAATGAGCAGCATGAGTGGGCAAAAGGTGGCTTGTGCATAGTTAAAGTCAGTGAGAGTCCTTGGCCTTGTTGAAGAGGCCGGTAGCAGATGGAAATAAACTGTTTTTATGGCTTGAGGTTTTAGTCCTGATGGACCGCAGCCTTCTGCCAGAGGGAGTAGCTGGAACAGGGAGTGTCCAGGGTGGGCGGAGTCGGCCTCAATCTTCCTCGCTCGCCTCAGGGTCCGCGATGTTCCACTAAATAGATCCAACAACCCTGCCCTCTGAAGTGGGCTGTGCTAAACTTCCAAGTACGTCATACATTGTTGTGTGTGGTACGTTTGAATATATATATAAATATATGTAACTTTTTTTTTGCATTAATAACGTGTTAACGCATTCTCACTTTATGCGGAAAAAAAAAATTGTGCCGTTAAGGCAGGTTTTTTTTTGACCCTGGGAATCACCTGTCGTCAGGGCCACCCATAGAAATTGCTTGGCCCCTGAAAAGGTCCAGTGAATGGGCCCCCCCAAATAGTTCTTTACTTATTAACACATGCGCGTGTGCTCTCTCTCTCCTACAAAAAACATATGTAAACTTAGAGAGACTTACGCAGTGATGGGAGCTACATTATAGCAAAACAAATACATCTTTATACATAACTACAAACTTTAAACACAGTTTAATAAATATAACTGAGAGGCCTTAACAACTTGTGTGGCGCCGGGCCAGACACATACACACACAACAATTTGACACACTGAGATCTGCTATACATTTTCTAGTATAAAATGCAATTTTATACCAGGCTATTAATTTTATACAGGCTGTCATCACATGACTTTGACTGCGGACGGTAGCTGAAAGATGGAGAGAGGGCTTTTAGATGGGAAGTTCCATTTCAAAAAGTTGCGAGACGGCTCGGTTGACAAAACTAAGGCTGTGTGTACTGATTGTCAGGCTGAGTTTACTTCCAGCCTAAACTATCACATGCAAGCAAAACACACAGCTAGCAGCAGCAGCAGCATTAGCAGCGTTAGCGGTAGCAGCAGCGGCGTTCGCTCAGTAATATATGGCAGACAGCACTTGCAAAAGAAGAGAGCAGCTGACTGGGTTCAACAAAATAGAAACTGTATTGTTCAATATTAAGGTCAATCTGTGGTTGCCTAAGTATCTGACATATGTTTGAGTGAGATTTGAATATTACGGGAGCAGGATAATAGATCGTATTAGGCTATGAGACAACATGTCTTAAATGTATTTTATATTCCAGAACAAGTTTAATTTTGTGGATGCTTATTATACAGCAGTATAGTTTGTGAGTGAATAAAACTCCCTCACAATTTAAGTTGTGTTCCACCTGAACTTGTTATATGGACATTATCACCCAGTTAGGCCTATTTGAAGTTTTTAAGTACACCCTTTTAATGTTATAATAATAATTAAAATATATATATTAATAACAAATATTGGGGTTCAATTTTAACAGATTAAATAGATTGAATAATTTTGCGATTAATTGCGATTAATCATATGAAATTATGCGATTTAATAACTTAATTAGCTTGGCTTGACAGCCCTAATATTTTTTTTTCTGTCCTAGTTACTGTTATTACACTATTACCGTATTTCTTCTATGCCGTATTTCTTCAAATACAGCCCTCAAACAAACGCCGCCCTCGAAAAAACGCCGCACCAAAAATGAACATAACGCTGCCCCAAAAAAATCTGAAAAAGGTTATTTAATTGGTTTAAAACACAGTATTTATTACACAAGTAAATCACAAGTGTACTATAATTCCCTCGAACCACTGGCAGACACAAGTGGCTTTCGTGCTACAGGTTTATTTGAAGCTTCTTCTCCAAATCCACTGTGAAAACTAAACCCAGAGTATAACGAGAAAATAAAGACCACATGAACTTAATATGAACATACAATGACATGCACAGCATGTAAATAAACGTTTCACCAAAGTAAAATACGACACAAAACAACATACCTCGTTGGCTGCATGCTGTACACAAGGGAATAGAGGTTTCCTTAGATCGCAAACATCCTCCATAACAACCTTAAACTTTTATCGGAGCATTAAATTGTCCGTGTTTCGCTTGCTGTTAGCTTGTCGACTCTCACTCACGAGTGTTCCAAAAGGCATTCAAAATAAAGGCACTGTACTCTTACCAACTAGTCACTTAATAATACTGAATGCAATTATATAATTTTACATTGGTTGAAAACTAATTATACATTATCATAATGCAATTGCGACAATTACATGTACAATATCATGGTAGCTGACTTCACCACTCACGAACTTGCCTTTCATCAACCCCAAGTTAGCATGCTACAGATCTGTTGCTGCTGGGGAGTGCTTTCTGCACAGTTTTCTGTGCAGAAAGCTAAAGTGTAAGAGTGTTTCTACACAGTGTAGACAGGCGCAGCTTCAATTTTGCACTAGGCTTTGTGTTGGACCTCCTTGTCTATTCTTTGTTTGTCTATTGCCGCACTGCAGCTACAATTCACAAAATCTCTGTTACTAATTAAAATCAGCCCTCGAATTAACGCCGCCCTTGAATAAACACCGCACCAAAACAGATCATTGTGTAATAAACACGGCGGCATTTAATCGAAGAAATACGGTATTGTAGTTTAGAATTGAACTTTTAAGGGGTAGGGGAAGTGGACTTTAGGGTCTTTAGGCTCAGTTTGTCACAAAAAGTTACTGATCCCTTCTCTTGTGTATATGAACAACAGGAAGTTCTCTTTTGGCAGCAGAGTACTTCATGTTGGCTGTGGACCACATCACTGTCTTCAGAGAGAGAGATCAGAAGCCTTGCAATAACATCTTTCTATCTGCTCTACGCTTTCTGCAACACACTTTGCCAATCTTGTTTGCAAAATTGATGCCAAAATAGCACAGAAACAAATGAGACAGACGGAGAGAAAGAGACTTCTGTGCTGGCCCGATGATGGCAGCCTCGGTCGTTTGGTGCGCTTTGTTTTGTCTCGTTTTGTCTGTTAATTTAGTGTTGTGCCAAGATTTCCGGGGTTCTCTAACAAGAGACATACTTCTAAACATCAGGACAACAACTCCTGTAGATTTATTTCCCACTTTTCTGTTTCCAGCGGCAGAATTAGTAGGCATTATAGTCAAAGCCACACTCGGCTTTGTCCTAGCAGCAAAGCGTTGTAGGAGAGGTAAACAAGCCGGTGCACTGGTGCGACTTCGTCGGCGTTGGGCACACACAGCGTTACCGGCGATATTTCTCTCCAACATGCATTCGCTGAGCAACAAACTGGACGAACTTCAGCTACTGGTGTGGAAAAACTGAGACTTTCATTCATCGTCCATTTTGTGCTAGACAGAGACATGGCTGAGTGAACTGATCCCGGACTCTGCGCTACATGTGGCTTTTACAGCTATAGCTTTTTTTAAACTGCTGAGAGCGGATTGTGACTGTGCTTTCTGGCAAAATGAAAGGCAGTGGTATTAGTTTTTACAGTGGCTGGTGTGACAGTGATTCTGCAGCACTGTTCTCCTGATCTGGAATCATTTTTTATTAACTGTTAAACCTTTTTACTCACCATGAGAGTTTGTGTCATTTATTCTGGTCTATATGCCTCCGCAGGCTAGCGTCAACGAGGCTCAACATGTGCTCGCCAGCCAGATATTGAGTGTGGAGCATGCAAATCCGGATTCCTTGGTTATTGTACCAGGCAACTTTAATAAAGGCAATATCACCCAAGAACTCCCCAAATACAGACAATTCATCAAATGCCCAACCAGAGAAGGGAACACTTTGGATCACTGTTACTTTACAATCAGTAAAGCCTACCATGCAGTCCCCCTAGACTGCACTGGGCCACTCTGACCATGCCATGGTCCACCTGATTCCTGCATACAGGCAGAAGCTAAAGCGCTGTAAGCCCGCTGTAAGCCTGCTATTAACACAGAGACGACTCCTTATTCAGGAGTGAGAAGTTAACAGACTTTTCAAGAGGCAGAACCCACGCAAAGCAGCTGAGCCAGACGCTGTCTCCCCTGCCACCCTCAAGCACTGTGCTGATCAGCTGTCTCTGGTATTTACCTACATCTTTAACACCTCCCTGGAGACATGTCATGGCCAGCCTGTCTCAAGTCCTCCACCATCATCCCTGTGCGCAAAAAGCCAAGGCCAACACGACATAATGACTACAGACCCATCGCCCTGACCTCTGTGGTAATGAAGTCTTTCGAGCGCCTGGTGCTGGCACACCTCAAATCCATCACAGACGGGGGGCGCTGTTGAGCGATGAGGAGATAGGACGTGCCTCGCTGTAGCTCTTACAGATTTCATGTTAAAATTACATTTAAAACAAAACCTGTGCAATTTCGAACGTTTCAATTTTGTTTCTTAAAAACTCCTGGTACCTGCTGTTTAGTTAAGATTCCAGGCCAAGAGGACCTTCCAAGGCTGAGTCGAACGACGAAGGAGGCCCAACTGAAGCACAGAGCCTGAGTGGAAAGGGCGACACGGAGGCGAGCGTATAGAGTGTGACAACCAAGCGGTATTGGCCGCATTAGCATCACTACAAGCGGAATTGTCCAAAGCCGAGTCAGACATTTGTGACAAAATTGATGAAAAGATTGCTGACATGAGCACAACTTTGAGAGGTGAAATGGCCGCTCTGAAAACAGAAAGTGACACTGCATTTTTCGCAGTAAATGCTTGTTTACACACCCAAAATGAAAAGTTTAGGCGAGTTAGCTAATGCTACCTCGGACACAGTTGTGGAACTCGAAGCTAGGGTAAAGCAACTACATAGCCAAGTTGAACAACTCTCAGCAAAATGTTTGGACTTGGAGGGACGGTCTTAAACGACAGAATCTGAGAATTGCTGGAGTTAAAGAGGGGGTGGAAAATGGTCAGAAAACCAGGGATTTCGTGGCGCAACTGCTTATGGACGTTTTAAAGCTGCGCGATCGCCCCCGGTGCGATGGGCCACTTTGACATCTGATTTTAAGGGTGCACTACTGCCATGCTCGTGAGGACATATTGCAGAAGGTTATGAAGACCAAACGCCTCACTTATTAAGGACAGCAAATTCAAGTTTTCAGAGACTTTCCATCTGCAGTAGTTAAACGCCGAGCTGCCTTCACTCTGGCCAGGAATTTGCTGCAAGACCAGCCTGGAGTCAAATTTGGACTTTTATACCGAGCCAAGCTGAGAGTGACCCACAAAGGGAACAAGACCACATTCACAGACCCCTAGGAGGCCCGTCTATATGCTGAACGCCACTTCGGCCAGGGCCTTAACTGAGACACGCTTTCAGCATGGCTCATTAATTTATGAGAGACTATAGGTAAATGACAGCTAAACAGGGGTATTGTGGTGAGTCATCCATGGCCAAGTAAGCCTACACAATAGGCCCAGGCACACATTCATAATCATACTTCAGCTAACACTTTGCATGCTTTCGCAGAGGAAATGAAGCCTTCAGTCGACTACTATCTTTCAACACATGGTTGGCATCTGTCTGTCTGGCACACAAACTGAGATTTATCGATAATTTCAATGTGTTCTGGAACTGTGCAGACCGTTTTCAAGCTGACGGACTCCACCCAAACCGTAGAGGATCTCGACTACTAACAGCAAACATCAGTCACGTGCTCCTGACCACAAATCAAGTTTCTCTCCCTATTCCTGTTGTGTCTAAGCTGACTGACGCATCCCAAACAACCTCCCATGGAACAGAACATTCAAACAGCCTCCTGCAAGGACATGGGCCTTACACAGATCTGCACCCCCCAGATGAATTCCCTTGTGATGGAACAGCTCAGTGACATAGACTTTCCCAAAGAAAAGCTACGCTAGGACAGCCACCATGCTATTTCATTAGACATACCGGTCATCATCACAAACAGAAAATGGCATGGTAAAATGCATGGTTACAAACCTGAAACTAGTGTTAGAAGTCACAGAACTATCCATATTCTTCCAACAGATTTATCAACCCCTGTTTTATCTGTTAATACCCCACAGATCAAACTGGCCCTTCAAAATGTTAGATCACTAAATAACAAAACATTTCTAGTTAATGATCTGATCAAAGACAATAACTTAGACTGCATCTGTTTAACAGAAACCTGGCTAAACAATGACATGGCAACAGCAACTCTGATAGAAGCGTGTCCGCCCGATTACAGCTTTCACCAAATTTCTAGGAAATCAAAAAAAGGTGGAGGAGTCGCAGCTACTTTCTCCTCTAAACTTGTGTTCAAAATTACTGAGCTAGGTGAATTCACATCATATGAATATCTTGCTGTAGAGCTCAGAACTGAATCAATACTTTTTGTTATTATATATCGGCCACCCAAGCACTCGCCAATATTCATACAAGAATTCTCTGAACTATTATCACTATGTGGTACACTCACACTAACGGATACTTAAATATCCAAGTAAATAAAAAAGCAGACCCAAGAACTAATGAGCTCTTAAATCTCCTCGACAGTTTCGATCTAACTCAACACATAACAGACCCAACACACCAGCACGGAAACACACTAGATCTAGTGATAACAACAGGACTAAATATCAATAATATTTTGATAACTGATCTACCCCTCTCAGACCATCATTATATACTTTTTAATGTGGAAATTATCCTAACAAAAAACAAGGGGATTTTTATGATGTGAATAAATATATGATTACTTAAGGAAAATCATATTTTATCAAGGTGATTTCAGGCAGCCATTTTTTACAAAACCTTCTCCATCCACCATACCTCATCAGACAACACAGTCTAACTCAGATAATAGTGTCATTGAGGTTCTCTACCATTTCATTCAGAGAGCAATCATATTTTGTTATGAGAAGACTACAATAAAAAATCTTATAGCGAGCGATATGTAGAATTCCACCTGCCAAAGTGGCTAGTAAGAGTGACTGCTTTACCCGCCACAGCCAAATTCTACCTGCATTTGGCGGGTGGGCGGGTGCTAATATCATGCCCTGTATATGAAACATAACCATTAGTCAATGTGCAAGCAGACAGTTGAATGGTGAATTGATGCTGCTCTGTTGAATTCATATATTTGTAAATCTGACTTTGAAAGAGTCAGTGCCTCCCCAGCCACGAACCTCACCGCACGTCACTGGTTGGTACCATAGCATGTCACTGTAACTTAACTGACTATAGCTGGCTAGCTAAATCTCTACACGCATAACTAATTAACAGAATGATGAGCATTTACCGATCTCACAAGCAAAAGAAAATGAAGCTTGGCAAACCATTCAGTTATTTGAGGTTAACAAACCAATTTGTCTTTAAACAAAACTGAAAGAATTGAGGGTGTAGAAATATCACGTCATCACACAGAAGCAAAGATAAGCACGGATAGACATTTGACATGTTTGTTTGTCCTGACTTACCTTTAGTTTTTTGTTGAGTTTACAACAGTACTGGTACAGCATGGCAAGATTGAGGGGTCCAAAATCAGCATAAAAACTGAAATATAATTGAGGAGACAAAGCATGAAGACAAAGAGTAAAAACATGCTAATTCAAAACTAAACTTATTAATATGTATGATATGGATTCCATTTGACATTAAGTGTCTCACACACTGTAGTGTCCAACCTTTTTTATGCATTCACACAAAACAATGGACTGAAAATACAGGGACCCGCACAGGTCAAGCATTTATAAATGTGCTCAATACACAACTCAGGGCAAACTCAAGCCCAACAAACTAAATATATTCTTAGTTTATACCTTATAACAGTGTTCATCCAAGGTTGGCTTAACAGCTAGCTAACCTTTGCTGCAACTAGATATCCATTTTTCATATCGTATTGGGTCAATGACATGATGCACACATTTGTGTCCATATGTATCAGTTACCTTTAAAATGGTTAAAATGAGAAAATAAACGTTAAAGTGTTTTTTTTTTTTTTGAGAACTTAGTCAAAATCTTTTTTTTTTAATATACATTATGAGAATATTCGGGGGATGGTGGCAAAAATGTGTTGCAACTGTAAAAACGTTGTACCAAGTAATTAAACTTGCTTAAAAAGGTGAAATTCTAAACTAGCATAATCTTACATTATAACTGTTACAACACCATTGTTCTAAATACCTCTCAAATAATTCCAGGAATCTGTGTATGCGTGTACCTCTATTTTGAATGGGATTTTAGGGTAGCGAGTTTCCAATGATTATCTCAAGAACCGGGCACTCTGCCAAATTCATATTTAGCAGGTGTCCTTTTTATAATCCAGCAGAGTGCAGTACCGCGATTGACGTTGTTTGGATAAGCATTTTAACATTTCAAAAAAATCTCTGCCATTTCTGCTCTCTTTGCTCGGAACTCTCGGCCATGTTAAGTTGACTGAGCTGCACGAAGCAAGCTCTTGCGAGCCAAAACGATATGGATTTAGCGAACCAAAATCAGGCACAGGAACAATATTATTTGTCAGTGCAATACAGAAAGAACTGTGTTACTCATGAAATACTGGCTAGCTAACTAAGAAGAAGACAATATTTAAACTGGATGGTTTATTTCTGTAGGTATGGAGGTTATTAGCTACAGTTAGTTTGCAGTGCTCACTGCTAGAATAACATTGAATCAGCTGCTTGTTTACTGATGTCAAAACAACATGCACATTGCAAATGTGCACAAAACTCAACACCAAATCAACAACAACATTATAACAACAATAACATTAACATTAATATAAACATAGCAAACACCCCTAAGGCTACATAATACTGCCAATGAATGTACCAGAGCACTCGTAATTTGTTTAAAATAATTAGAGATTGCTTTTATGACGTGGATAAGTGACTAGAATAGATGATGTGATGTGGAGGTTGAAGTACTTCAGAGATGACAAAGAATTTAAACTGTGATATTAGAAATATAGGTACCAAAGCCAGAAGAGAAGAACTGTCTCAGTAACAAGTAGGGTGCCACCTCCAATGTGGTCAAATAAGGGACACCTTGGCAGTGGCCCCCATGTCGGGGTAAAATAATTAAGCGGGGATCTGGGTGTTGTCCCCCAGGAGATTTTGACTGTGTTAAATACCTCATTTCCTGTATTCTGGAGATTTTTTTTAATTACCAATTTGTGCTTTTTATGCATCAATTTAAATTCCAATTTAAATGTCAATCTCAACATAAGAGTAAACCAGAGCTGCGTCAATTATATTAAAGATGCCCTAGAGCAAAACATTAGTTTTTCTTATATTTATGTGCCATACAATGTTTAACCTTGACTAAACATAACTAAACTGGCATCTGTGCAAAGTATTTTCAAAGGCCTACTGAAATTGGAAGTCAATCACCCATAGGTGCTTTAAGGATTTGGAGCGGGTTGCACCAACAGGATTTAGGACCAGTCTTAAGCTAAGACTGGCGTAACTCAACGTTCTATGTCTAAAATGATGTTGCGCATGTTGCACACCACGCTGACTTAAGCTGGTCTCTCTCCAAGTCTAGTCCTAAATGTTACGTCCTGTGGACAGGAGACTTATGTTAAAACATAGAACGTTACTGTGTTGGTTTCTATAGTAATTTTCACAAAACCGTTGAGTGCAGCTAAAACAACAAGTAGCCTATAACGATGGCGCGTCTAATTTATAGATTGTATAATGAAAGTAGGTCAAACACAAAGCCTAGGGTCAAATTGAAGCCGCGCATGTCTACATTGTATGAAATCTGAAGCAGCATGCCGAAGCGTTCTTACACTTTAGCTTTCAAACAGAAAGCTGTGTAAAAAGCACTCACCAACAGCAACAGATCTGTAGCACGAGAACTTTGGGTTGATGAAAGTCAAATTCGTGAGTGGTGAAGTCAGCTACCTCGCTATATTGTACACGTAATTGTCGCAATAGGGGTTATGCGGAAAACACTTCCTTATTTGGTGAAACAGACATCATTACTTCCGGATCTGTACGCTCTATGCTGATATTTACATTTACATTTATTCAATTGGCAGACGCTTTTATCCAAAGCGACTTCCAAGAGAAAGCTTTACAAAGTGCATAGGTCACCGATAATAACAACAAGATAGCCCCAAAACATTGCGGGTAGCCAAAACATGAAGCACACATTGTGAACAACCAAAATAAGTGCCAAAGGGAAGAACAACATAAGAGCATGTAGTTAAACAGGTTACAATTAAACAACATGAATCGCTATAAATGCAAGTATACCTGTGGAAAAGCAAGTAACAGTATTTCACAGCGAGTACAATTTAAATCAGTTACCACTAAACAACAAGAGCAACAAGTCTCTAAGCAAGAGTCATAGTGATCCTTGAGGAAACTAAAATCGGGCAAACCATTCCTAAGTACCGTTGTACTCCCGGAACAAGTGCGGGGAGGGCAGCCTTTAGAAGAAAAAGCGATTCCCTGTTGATCTGTCGACTCTGAATTTAGATTTGGGTTGTGATAGTCGTAGTTGAGTGAGAACGGCTCGCCCGGAAGACTGCATAGTCTTACTGTAGGTGGCAGACACGTCTCGTTTGCGTCATGTCACAAAGTAAATCATTTTACATGTCAGTCAATTTTACACCAAAAAGGTTGAGGACGGCAACTTTCAAGAGATATGGGAATTCTGCATTTAGCCAGGTGGTAAAATGTTGGGTGTTAATTGTGTAAAACCTGCAATCTGAGTGAGACTGCATCCCCGGTACTAGGCTATATTGTTTTGACATTAGCCTCAGAGTCAGACTCGGGTCGCTCACTGGCATTGTGTTCACAATGTTGTATTTCACTCCATTCTACACCAAAAACATCAGGGAGGACTGCTTTTTGTAGATAAGAGCCTGCTGAAGATAGCCAGTCTCTGATTTCTCAAAGCGAGCCTGTTTTGTTTGTAATTTGCCTGAGAAAAAGACCTCCATTAGCCAGGCTAGTTTTGCCCACTCGGTCAGGCTATTTAAAGGTCTCTGACAGTCAGAATCACTGTTTACAGACAAAGGTCCTTGGTCAAATGTGTATATTGACCAGTTTAAAGCTAAATACTCTAGCCAGAGCCTGGAATCGAACCAATGTTTTGAGTGATTTTGCATGGTTTTCCATTAGGTAATCCGGACATTTCACACTGGGGTACGCAGTAAAAATCACTGTTCGGATTTTCCGGCATCTGGCACTTTTACGGTTTGGTCTTCACAGTTAAATAAGTTAAAATGCCCAAAATGCTCATAATAATAATGTTATCGTTGATTGTGTGAACTAGCTGGGTTTGCCGTTGGGTTAGCACAGCAGCGGAAGTGGATGGCGCCGATGAAGGCTGCCTCGGTCGTTAGGTGCGCACTTTTTAAATCTTGTTTTGTCTGTTAATTCAGTGTTATGCCAATATTTCCAGGGTTCTCTAACAAGAGTAGTTCAAAACATCAGGACTACAACTCCTGTGGATTTATTTCCCACTTTTCTGATTCCAGCGGCAGAATTAGTGGGAATTATAGTCAAAGCCACCCTCGGCTTTGTCCTAGCAGCGAAGCGTCGTAGGAGAGGCAAACGAGCTGGTGCACTGGTGCGACTCCGTCGGCGTGGGGCACACACAGCGTTACCGGCGATATTTCTCTCCAACGTGCGTTCACTGAGCAACAAACTGGATGAAGTTCAGCTACTGATGTGGAAAAACAGAGACTTTCATTCATCTTCCGTTTTGTGCTTTACGGAGACATGGCTGAGTGGACTGATCCCAGTTTCAAACTGCTGAGAGCGGATCGTGACCCTGTGTTTTCTGGCAAAACGAAAGGCGGTGGTATTTGTTTTTTCATTAACAGTGGTTGGTGCGAAGATGTGACAGAATCAGAATCAGAAGGGATTTTATTTGCCATGAATGTTTGCACAAACAAGGAATTTACTTTGGCAGGGAGGTGCATACATTAAACATATAGGAATATTGGAGCTTAAATATGTGGACTAACTATACAAAAGGAACAAAGTCTAGCTAATACTAAGGGGGGTCTAGCTAATACTAAGGGGAATAAAAAATAATATAAAATAAAATATAAAATATAAGTAGCCCTAATTAACAATCTAACCTAAAATACAGATAGTGCAAACGATACAATACAATGTATTGTAATGTAATGTACGGTGATTCTGCAGCACTGTTCTCCTGATCTGGAATTATTTTTTTATTAACTGTAGATCTTTTTACTCACCACGTGAGTTTGCATCATTCATTCTGGTCGGTGTCTACATGCCTCCGCAGGCTAGCGTCAACGAGGCTCAACTTGTGCTCGCCAGCCAGATACTGAGTGTGGAGCATGAAAATCCGGATTCCTTGGATTTTGTGCTGGGCGACTTTAACAAAGGCAATCTCACTCACAAACTCCCCAAATACAAACAATTCATCAAATGCCCAGAGAATGTACCAGAGAAGGAAACACCTTGGATCACTGCTACTCTACAATCAGCAAAGTATACAATGCGGTCCCCCGAGCAGCACTGGGACACTGACCACGCCATGGTCCACCTGATTCCTGCATACAGGCAGAAGCTAAAGCGCTGTAAGCCTGCTGTGAGGACATCGAAACAGTGGACCAGTGAAGCTATGGAAGATCTGCGGGCGTGCTTGGACTACACCGACTAGGATCGACCAGCCTTCTCCGACTAGCCCTCTCCAGACCACCTGTCTGGAGAGGGCTCAGGCAGATTACCAACTTCAAGCCCAGAGCCCCCCACTCCACTAACGACTCCAGCCTGGCCAACAACCTGAATGAGTTCTACTGCAGATTTGAAAGACAATCGGACTGTCCTGAACTACCCCTTCCCACCCAGGAGGCCTCCCCCCTCTATAGTGACGACTCTCTCCATTCAGGAGGGTGACGTTAACAGACTTTTCAAAAGGCAGAATCCGCGCAAAGCAGCTGGGCCGGACTCTGTCTCTCCAGCCACCCTAAAGCACTGCGCTGACCAGCAGAACACGTATTTAAATTTAACATTCCTATATGTTATTGTATGCACCTTCCTGCCAAAGTAAATTCCTTGTCTGTGCAAACTTTCATGGTGAATAAATCCCTTTCTGATTCTGAAGATGCAGAGAAGGACATCGCAAACACAGTCAAATGATCTGACGAGATGGAGTGCCAGACAATGTGGGAATTGTGATGGAAAGCTACATCATTCTGTTTGGGCTCATTAATGCCCTTGATCTAAGCTTTCCAGACAACCTCACGTACACCTTTGAGTTTTACCAGAAGGTCAATTAATTTGGATGGACACAAGCTGAATGCAAAGGTACAGTAAATGCAAATTAAAATGTTTGCATAAGAAAAGAATCCCATGTGTCCATTGTTGGTACATTGATGTTAAACCTACCTTTTTCTGTGTCATCTTTGCCTGAGATGGTATCAGTACTTTACAAGTGATTTTTGGTTTATGTGATGGATCTTAACCTTAACCTTGGAATTAAGCTGCATTTTTTATAAACATGTTTAAATGTCCTGCTCAGTGTGTGTGTGTACACATTTTCAATAAAAACACAAACCAGGTCTCTTGTGCGTTTAGTGAGGGATTTCATTTTCAATAACTAGAAAAAGTTTGATGAACCAATGTGAATACATTTCACTTAGTTAGAGTTAATGTAATTATTTCCTTTCAGCTATATTTGTTGAAAATGAGTCATGGCAAAATATAGTTATTGGATTGAAATCCTGCCCATAATTAAATTGAGTTCATCCAATGACTTATTTTACTACAACTAAAAGAAAAACTGTCAAGGTAATGTTGATTTCCAGTGAGCTTGACATTTGCCCCCAACCTTGGGAGATAGCTGGATCCCGAAGATCACGACCACCCAAGAATAATCTGACGACATTTGTTTAATAGAGATGTCCCCCTTCAGTCTTCACTATTTTTGATGACTCAGAAGGCGTGGTTCTCATTTCATTAACCGTCACTGTCTTTGCAGAGCTTAACCCCATTCAAAAACTTTCACTATTCAATTGAGAAACCTCAGTCTGTGTTTCCCACACAGACTAATTTGTGGCGGTGCGCCACAGAATCAACACCGGCTGCCACATATTGCATTTCGTAAATTCTTTTTTAAATTTATTTTTGCTATTTAAAACACGCAGCGTATTCGTTCGGCTGCATTTCCTTTCACTGCTCTCCCTCCGTCTCTCTGTCACTTATGAGTCTCTCTCACACACACACACACACACAGCCTCTCCCCTCCGCACACCACGTCTATCTCCATGAAAATGAGATCATCCCTGGAAGCGTGGAAGCTTGGCCAATTTGATGCAGAGAAGATGGCTGGCAAAATTCACAAGTTCACGAAAGGTTGGTATGTCGTGAACACCTTTACACAATCACACAATTAAAAAGTGCTGTAAAAAATATTTTTTATTCTGAATACAATGTTGTCGACCCTTAGCAAACAAGCGCCTTCTTTAGAAAGTTAACTAGTCGCAAGTTTGCGGTAAAATGCAGTTGGCTTATGGCGAGGTCAAAACACATATGCAGCAGCTGTGAATCTAATAAACTTATTATAAATAATGTTATGTCATTTTTTTTTTTTTTTTTTACCATTTATCAAATGCAGTCATACAGTACATCACATCATTACATAAAATTAAGTGCTACGGGTACAAGTCTTAGGCTAGTGGGGTTAACAGTCCATGGATGTCTTGGGCCCAAACCATCAGGATCAAGGCTTATCAGGATTGAGTTACACTTTAACATTGTCCACAAACACAATACATCACACATGACATTACATTAAGTATTTTGAAAGAGAAAGGCCTGCAAAAGTCCACTGCTTAAATGGAAAAACAAAGACAAAAGAAATATATATCAGTATGTATATTCTACTTATCATATCAAATGGAAGTGTTCCATCCTGTACATATCTTGGATTCTATCCCTCCATTGGGTTATTGTGGGGGGCTGTGGCTTCAGCCAGGAAGATGTTATTACCTTATTTGCTATTAGAAGAAGGGCTCTCAGAAGTTTTGTTTGGCAATTTTCTTCAAGGTTATCAGGCAATATCCCTAAAATGAAGTGTGATGGTTCTAATGGTATGTCAATAAATAAACATGTTTTTATTTCCCTTTGTATCTTCTTCCAGTATTCTGATAACTTTGGACAGTCCCAAAATATATGTGTGTGGTGTCCCACCTTGCCACAACCCCTCCAACATTGTGCTGAGGTATTGCTCCATTTAGATGTTATAAGTGGAGTTTGAAGTATCTCATTTTAATCTTCCATCCAAATTCCCTCCAGTTAAGACTACTGGTTACTCTGTGCCCCTTTTCACATGAGTTTTCCCATTGTTCATCAGAGATTATCATGTTCATCTCTAGTTCCCATTTTTCTTTAATATCCAAATTATTATCCTTTAGTTCTTCCTGCAATATCCTGTATAGATGTGATATGAACCTTGCTTTCACTGTTGTTTCAATTGTCGATATGAAGAACTTTTCTATTTTGGATGGTGGTGAGCAGAGCTTTTCCCATTCCTGGTGTGTATGTAAATAGTGTCTTATTTGTAAATATCTGTAAAAGTCTTGGGTTGGTAACTCATATTCCTCTTTAAGCTGTTCAAATGACTTCAACACACTTCCTTCGAACAGCTGGTCCAGTACCAATATACCCCTCTCCCTCCATCTTTTAAAACACCTGTCTAGTCTAGCAGGAAGAAATTCTGAATTGTTTGCTATTCTTATAGCTCTGGATATAGTCGTGGGGAGTTTTAATTTTTTTCTCACAACTGACCATATTTTTTGAGTATTTTTAACCCATATGTTGGTAATCTTCTTCTTCCCACAGTGGTCCAAATTCAGGAAAGGGAATGAGTCCAGTGGTGTATCTGGGCATTCACTCCCTCCATTCCCACCCATATAGTGTCTGTTTCTTGGGATACCCAAGCAACCATTGCTCTTAATTGGGCTGCCCAGTAGTATTTTTTCAGGTCTGGCAAGTTCAAGCCTCCGTTGTCTTTTGGGCATAGTAGTCTTCTAAGTTTAAGTCTGGGAGGTTTGCTTTGCCATATACATTTGGATAACCATTTGTTCAGTGCAGTAAAAGTGGCCGCAGGAACATATATAGGTAGTGATTGAAAAAGAAAGAGCAATCTCGGCAGGACGTTCATTCTTATCGTTTCTCTTCTCCCCATCAATGAGAGTGGCAGGATATCCCATCTTGTGAGGTCTGCTTTTATGTGGCCCATCAATTTTCCATAGTTGATCTTGAACAGTTTTGATAAATCTGTTGTAATGATAATTCCCAGGTATCTAAATCCCTGTGACCAGTGAACATTAAGCCTTCCGATTAGTTGTATAGGCCATGGTCCAACTAACATCATTGCCTTTTGATTGATTGATCTGATAGCCAGAGAGTTCTCCATATTCTTTTAAAGTGTCCATCAACACAGGAACAGATATGACTGGATCACTTATGTAAGTCAGGATATCATCTGCATAGAGAGATATCTTATGTTCTCTATTTCCCATGTCTTTTACACCTTTTATTTCCTTGTTCTGTCTTATAGCTGCTGCCAAGGGTTCAATATTTATAGCAAAGAGCAAGGGACTGAGGCAGTCTCCCTGTCTCACCCCCCCTCTGCAATTCGAAGAACTCAGAACAGCATCCATTAACTCTGACACGCGATTTCGGATTTTTGTATATGGCTCTGACCCAATTTACGAACTCTGGGTAAAATTCCATTGCCGATAGTGTTTTGTACAAGAAGTCCCAGTTCACCGTATCGAACGCTTTCTGTGCATCAAAACTTTTGAGCATTGATGTCTGCTTATTTTTCTTAGAACAGGTAAATAATGTTAAGGGTTATTCTTATATTGTTAGCACCCTGTCTGCTGGGAATGAATCCTGTTTGATCCGGGTTAATCAGCGTTGTAATATGTTTTTGGATTCTTCGTGCTAAAATACTTGTCAATAATTTCTATTCTTTGCATATCAGGCTAATGGGTCTATATCCTTCGCAGAGTGTTGGGTCCTTTCCTTCTTTATGAATCACAGATATAATGGCCCGTGACCATGTCTCAAGGGGGTCATTTTTGGAGAGAGCGTATCTAAACACCCTGGTTAGGATCGGCACCGAATCATTTACAAAGCATTTATAGAATTCTCCAGAAAAACCATCCACCCCTGGCGAACTATTATTTTTCAATCTTTTTACTGCATCTCTTATTTCTATTTCTTTTTTTCTATTTCTGAAATCGATGTTAGCATGCTAGTGATACTTCTCCTGACAATTCAGGGAGGTTTAAATTAGCTAGGAAGGTGTTAGTATTGTCTGTTGTTGTTTGTAATTTGGGTTTTTTGTACAGATTTTGGTAAAATGATGCAAATGCATCTGCCACCTCCTTGGGATGAGATACTGTTCTTGCCACTGTTGGATGAACAACCTTAGAGACAGTTCGGTTGGCCTGAGCCTTGCGAAGTTGGAAAGCTAGGAGGCGGCTGGCTCTGTTGCCCATCTCAGAGTATATCTGTCTGGAGAATCGTACAGCTCCCTCTGCTTTATATGATAAAAGCTTATCCAAAGATTTTCTGGCCTCCTTAAGTTCAGTGGCAGTGATGATCTATTATCTTTGTGTTGTATTTCTAGGTGCTTTATCTTGTTTTCTAGGCTCAGCTGTTCTTCCAGTCTCCTCCTCTTCAGTTGTGATGATATCTGTATGACTTTCCCTCTTATAACTGCTTTTGCTCCCTCCCATAAAATTGACGGGTTAACTTCTCCATTATCATTTATCTCAAAGTATTCTTTTAATTGTTGTCTCAAATTCTCTACTGTTTCTGTGTTGTTCAGTAGAGATACATTAAACCTCCAATATCTGAAAAAAGAGTACCTGCCCAGGTCTATTTTCAGTATGATTGGGGCATGATCACTCTGACATTCTATTACTTTGTACATGTATTGTTGAGGAAGGCAGAATAAATCAATCCTTGAATAACTGTTGTGTACATTAGAGAAAAAACTGAAATCTTTCCCTTTAGGGTTTTTAGTTCTCCATGGGTCTACGAGTCTCAGTTTAGAGATGAAATTATTCAGTGTATGTGTTTTTGGACTTTTTCTATAAGGTTCCTGTCTTTTTTCCCATCTTGAACTGCATTGAAGTCCCCTCCAATTACTAGCATACCTTTACAATTTTCTGCAATGATGTTCGCAATTTCTTTGAAAAAACCTGGATCGTATTCATTTGGAGCATATACATTCAAAATGGAAATCTCAGTTCCTCCAACACTTCCAACCACCATGACATATCTTCTTGATTTATCCTGCACCACCTTCTCTGCACTAAATGCCAGAGTTTTACTAATTAAAATCGCCACCCCTCTTTTTTTCCCATTTGAGGCACTATACACTAAATTTACCCATTCCCTCTTTAATTTTAGGTGTTCTTTCTCAGATAAGTGAGTTTCTTGTAGCAATGCAATTGAACATTGCATTTTCTTTAACTGATAGAATATTTTTTTCCTTTTTATAGGATGGTTTAGTGCATGGACATTGTAACTCACTATGGTCAGTTTATCCATGTGGATAACAGTACCCCTTCATTCTGTCTTTAAAAGTTAACATATATTTTCCAGAGATACACCCGTATTCAAAAATAATCTTATGTGACTGCATAGTTATAAAATACACATGTAACACCCACTGTTGTGGAAAACAAGAACACACAATCAGAACAAGGAAGAAGCAGATTTCCAAAAACCCGACTGATCTAACAAACATAAAATCAGTCTCAACAAGGACGGAGAGTTGTGACAGGTCTCTCCGGGGGTGTGCACTCAGTGCGTCTAGGCTACACGCAAGTCCGATGTCTTTACTATAGCCTGTGGTGCTCGTCGAAGTGGAGCGTAAAGAAACAAAAAAGAAAAGCTCCTCGGTTGAGGAGAAACTGTTTTTTTTTTACATAATATTAATAAACTTTCTATGATAAAACTAGCCAGAAAATATTAATCTTACCAATAAACTGAATCCTAATTTCCCCTCAAAGTCTACTCACAGCCCAGTGTTTTTACTTGTTCCTTCGTTATCGCCGTGAAGGAAGCTTTTCAGGTCTGCATTGGACATCACGTTCGCTCTGTTTGATGTTGAAGTCTCAGTCCAGCTATTCCGTAAAAGTTACCTCCTGAGCGTCTCACAATCTTCAAGATGTACATGGATACCGATCGCGTGACGTGTTGGTGCCGCATCCGGCAGTGTCATGAAGGTCTTAGCTCCCGTCTTCAGGTGAATTTTCAGCTTGGCAGGGAACGGCGATTGAGCTTTTATGTTCTTTTCTTTAAGTTGCTTTATCACCTCCCTAACTTGCTTGCGTTTCTTCTGGATGTCAGACGTGTAGTCTTGGTCAAAGAAGATCTTCTGCCCTTTATATATCACTCCTCAGGGTTTCCATGCTTCTTGAATTACCAATTCCTTAGTTCTGAAGTCGAGGAATCTGACGATGATCGACCTCGGAGGGCTCCCTGGGTCTGTCGGTTTCATGGTCAGAGATCGGTGTGCTCTCACTATATTTAAATTCAGGTCTTCTGGTAATGTCAGTGATGTTCGGATGAGATTGCTTATGTAGCTCAGCATATCATTGTTTTAGTTATCTTTTGTTACTCCGTATACACGGAGATTGTTGTGTCTAACTCTGGACTCCAGATCCACACATTTTGCCTAGCACAGCCGCCATGTTCTCGTCCTTGCCTGAGTCACTTTGACTTTGTTGGTCATTGTAGGGTTTTGGAATTTTGTTGTTCTTCTTTTAGTTCTCTCAAGTTCAAGTTCAAGTCTTTTATTTGTCAGGTGCACAGAACAACACAAGGTTAGACTGGGCACTGAAATTCTTAAGACAAGACAACACAAGCACCTGGCATACCATAACATATAAGTACACGGAACAAATTTACATCTATGCTGAGCTTAGATAAGTGAAACTTCCTAAATATACAGATAGCAATAAATAAACGACTATACTAACCCTAACACTAAAACTTCCTAAATTACAGATAACAATAAATAGTACGCTATACTAACCCTAATGCACAAAAAACTTGTTTCAACCCTATAACCTATTCTAACCTAAGTGGAGTACAGTGCAATGGTGCAAATTTGCAGATCAGTTACTATGTCAATGACCAAACAGGAGCCTGGTGGCGAGGTACAGTGAGGTACAGTAGTGCAATGTTACTGAAAGAGCAACCAGTAGGTGAAAGTGACAGTCTATAAGTGACTAGTGTGCAGTAAAACAATGTCCATTTCAGTGTCCATTGAGAAGCCTGATGACCCTTGGGTAGAAGCTGTTGTCCAGTCTGCGTGTGAGCGACCGGATGCTGCGGTAACGCCTGCCAGAAGGCAACGGGATAAAGAGACTGAAGGATGGGTGGGAACAGTCTCTTGGAATCCTGCTGGCTTTCCTTAGGCAATGTGTGTGGTAGGTGTCTTGTAGGGCTGGGAGCTTCCTGCCGATGTGCAGCTCCCATACCACACTGTGATACAACCAGACAGAATGCTCTCTGTAGTGCATCTGTAAAAGTTAGTGATGATGACTGAGTCCATACCAAACTTCTTCAGTCTCCTCAGGAAGAAGAGGCGCTTACGGGCCGCTTTGACCACCTTGTCCGTGTGAACAGACCAGGTGAGGTCATTGCTGATGTTCACCCCGAGGAACTTGAAGCAGCTGACCTTCTCCACTTCTGATCCATTGATGAGTAGGGGTGCATGCCCCTCCTCCTGCCGCCTCCTATAGTCCACAATCATCTCCTTGGTCTTGCTGATGTTAAGAGAGAGGTTGTTGTCCTGACACCATGATGTCAGGGTGTCAACCTCCTCTCTGTAGGCTGACTCGTCACTGTCAGAGATGAGGCCCACGATGGTTGTGTCATCTGCAAACTTAACGAGGAGGTTGGAGCTGTGCCTAGCCGCACAGTCGTGGGTGAACAAGGAGAACAGGAGAGGGCTGAGCACACAGCCCTGGGGGGTGCCTGTTTTGGTGATCAGTACAGATGAGGTGCGGTCACCGATTCTCACCACCTGTGGCCTCCGCGTCAGGAAGTGGAAGATCCACTTGCAGAGGGAGGTGCTTAGTCCCAGGTCCACAAGCTTGGAGACCAGTCTGGAGGGGATGATGGTGTTGAATGCAGAGCTGTAGTCAATGAACAGCATCCTCACATATGTATTCCCCTTGTCCAGGTGGGAGAGAGCGGTGTGCATAGTCAGAGCGATGGCATCCTCTGTAGACCTGTTGGACCGGTATGCAAACTGCATAGGGTCCAGTGTGGGGGGCAGCGAGGAGCAGATTAATGATTTGACTAGCCGCTCGAAGCACTTCATGATGATAGAGGTCAGTGCTATTGGGCGATAGTCGTTCAGACATGTGACCTTGGTGTTCTTGGGCACAGGGATGATGGTGGTCCTCTTGAAGCAGCTGGGGAGTACAGACAGGTTAAGGGAGAGGTTGAAGATGTTAGGGTTAGGGTTAAACCCCTGCCAGCTGGTCAGCGCAGCCCCTAAGGGCCCTACCTGATATGCCGTCTGGGCCAGGTGCCTTGCGAGGGTTGATCTTCTTAAAGCATAGCCTCACCTCGGCTACAGTTATTGTAGGCATACCACTGGCTTGGCCTTCAGGTAGCTCCACTGCAGGTCACTGTCCCTCTCAAAGCGAGCGTAGAAGGAGTTCAGCTCGTCTGGCAGTAGGACAGAGGACTGGGTCTCATTGTAGCCTCTCCTTTTGTAGTCTGTAATGGCTTTAAGTCCACTCCACATGCGCCTGGGGTCAGAGCCATGGTAGCTGGACTCCACCTTGGTCCTGTAAGCCCTTTTCGCTGCTTTGATGGCCTTCAGAAGGTCGTATCTGACCTTCCTGTACTCATCAGGGTCCCCAGAATTAAAGGCGACAGTGCGGGCTCTCAGCTTGGCCCGGACCGCAACATCAACCCAGGGCTTCTGATTTGGGAAAGACCGGACAACCTTCTTGGGGACGTCATCAATGCAGTGCTGGATGTAGCTGGAGACTGTCTGAGTATTCGTTAATGTCCCCATCTGCTGCCTCCTTGAACATCAGCCAGTCAGTGGTGTCAAAGCAGTCCTGGAGGGTCGCCACACACTCGTCACTCCATAGGTGAACTGACCTCTCAACCGGTCTGACCTGTTTAAGCTTTTGTTCATATGCGGGGAGGAGAAGAATGGAGGTGTGATCAGCCTTCCCAAAAGCAGGGCGGGGGAGGGGTTTGTAACTGCCCTTGAATGTATTACAACAATGGTCAAGGATCTGGTCTCCACGTGTTCAAGTTCAAGTCTTTTCTTGTCAGGTACACAGAACAACACAAGGTTAGACCGTGTGAAGAAGTCAATATGCTGATAGTACTTGGGCAGGACTTTCTTCATGTTAGCTCTGTTGAAATCACCAACAACAATGAAGGCTGCCTCTGGGTGCACATTTTCCAGACCATTGATAATCCCATACAGTTCATCCAAGGCAGCGGCCTTGTCTACCTGGGGGGGATGTAGACTGCACTCATGACGACCGCAGTGAATTCCCAAGGTAGATAGAAGGGTTTGATTTTTACAGTTAGCAGCTCAAGGACCGGAGAGCAGTGAGATGCTAATACCGCTACATCCGTAGCCCAGAGAGAGTTAACCATAACACAGACCCTCCATAACCATAACCCGCCCCTGCACTTCCCTGAATCAGCTGTTCTTTCCCGGCGGTATATGGTGAATCCCAACGGGGTAACTGCTGCGTCGGAGATCTCCGGAGACAGCCATGTCTCGACGAACGCCAGTACACAGCAGTTCCTAATATCCCGTTGGAATTTGACACAAGCGTTAAGTTCATCCATTTTGTTGTCGATGGACTGAACGTTAGCTAGTAAGATGGTTGGAAGAGCAGGTTTGAAGCACCGTTTCAGAGTTCGAACAAGGACTCCAGCACGCCAGCCACGTTTCTTCTTTCTCCATCTTGCGGGTAAACAGAGCGGCGAAACAACAAAGGACCAGCTGCAGTCCGAGCTCGCACTCTGAAAAGTGGAATTAAAGTTCGTAAAATAATCCTTGCCAAGTGACAACTTAATGTCCAGAAGTGTCTGCCGGTCGTACTGAATAGATAACAATATAACATTGACAAAACAAGTAACGAACACTAAAAGGACAAACAAAAAGCTGGGTTTTAGCGGAGCTCGTCGACGCGGCCATCTCTTAGGCGCACGGGAGCTCTCTTCGAAGACTAGTCATCACGGATAATTATTGTGATTAGTTCAGATGGGAAACAAAAGTGTAATTAAATTTTTGCCCGTTTTTTTTTAGTTCTCCTCCAGGAGCTTCTGAATCAGGCTGTTGCCTCGGTCATGATGTCACAGGAAGTTCATTTTTGTACTCTTACACTGAATGTTTGCTGCTTCAATCCAGATGAGTATTGAAAAGTATTTTCCACGACTGAAAAAGGTACGTGTTGAGGATGAGGACCATGTCTCGCTCTCTTATGGGTGTTAGATATGTAGATTTTTGGTACAGATTGTAGATTTTTGTAGAGATAAAGACATTTGAATGGGTTGTGAATTTTGTATAAGGTGTTAAATGTGTGGATTTTAGGTTCGGCGTGTGGATTTTGTGAAGGTGTGAATCATTTTTTATTAATATTTAATATAATAAAGTTCTGTGAAACGAATTATTAACAAAGGAAATATTTTGAACCCCCCCACCACCACTACCTGGTCAGACACGGGGCGACACCCCCCCCCACACACACACACACCACTACTTGTTTTCTAATTTGTGGGAAACACTGAACCTAAATCAGAAAATTAAAAAAACATTTGTTAGCATTTTCACAATTACGTTTTGTTTTTTGTACTTTCCATTTTATGCTTATGTCCAAAAAACTAAAGTAAAAATATAGCTGCAAGCAGCGATGCAGGTTTCTCCGTAAAATATTATAAAAATGTACATTGTAGAAGATCAAGAGTTCGACAATAATAGACCAACATTACTTCATGTTTGGCAAACAACAACAGGCTGAATGGAGATTCAAACTCAAAAGCATGTGGTTGCAAGTCAGCCTCTTTATCCTCTCTGCTACACATCAACAGTTGAGTTTACATGAATAATAAAGGCAGAGTAATGGCTTTGGGACAAAGTTTAAGCAGCTGTAATTCAGTCTATCTATTGACATATCAAGGGGAAATTGCTTATGGTACTTCAGAATGAAGTCATCCTGTTTAACTAAACAGATAATCAAAATTATGACAGGCCCAAACACTGTGGCTGGATTTGAACCTGTGACCGTACACTTTGTAGGACACCATACCAGCCCTTTGAGCTATTTGTTTAAAAAAGGAAGCCATTTCTCCTGTAGCATGCATTGTTAGATTCGGCCAAAGTTTAAACAACTGTAATTCAGTGATCTTTTGACATAGCAACATTACGCAAGGTAATTCAGAATGATGTCTTCTTGAACCCCATTAGGTTTGAAAACTATCAGTCAAAATTATATTTGATTTATTGACAAAGATATTGAGGCAATGTGGACATTTACATAAATACACCCCTTTCAGCCATTTTGTATTGCATTTCTTATCCCATTTCACACTATATAAAGACATGTATTCTACACATCTGTAACACATTTCAAGTTGATTGGAAATATGGTTCATTAGGAGAATGGTTTTGAAGGTTGTACCAAATTTGGACAGTACAGCAAAATCTATCATGGCAGACTTTATGGGTCCTTGAGGCTTTTTTGTTCCCCATAAAGAATAAGGCATGTATACCAATTTTCAGGCATTTTGGGGTAATGGGGCGCAGGGGAAATCATGTAGACTTTGGGCATGGCTTATAATGCCACCTATGGGCATAGGATCCATCCTACCAGAGGAACCCTAATAAAACTCACAAAAACAGGCCACGGACCAATTTTTTGGGGGAATGTTGTTGTGTGTCGTGGAAGTTATTAACTTTTTTGGTTATTGACCTCTGTGTGTTGCACTTGTTAGCAAAACTGAACACTGTCTTGTTGGCTGGATTCAGTTTTGCTAGCCTCTAGGAAGAATAATGGAGTTTTATCTTGTTTAGAGGAACTAAAAGTGTAGCTGTCAAGGAAGACAAGGTGGAAAGCATAGTCTAAATCAAGTTTGACCCGTGGCCTGTTAATGTATTTCGTTTGTTGGTTTTAGATTCTCCATTGAAAAATTCAAATCTGAATGAAACACGGATTGATTCAAAACTGCAATTTTGGTTTGATTTGGTGACAAGTTTGCATGCCTGGTTGCTACGAAAAACAGCAACATTGAAACACAATAAGTGAATATAAAATAAACTTACTTTTCATAAATGAATTCGTCATCCGTGCAAAAATAGTGCGTGTTTGTTGTGCTTTTGGGCTTGCTTCTCAGTGTAGCAAAATACAGTCGTTCTGTAAAAAAGTATAAATACATACAAATAAATAAAAATACATCAATGAAAGTCTGTGATAATTGTCTTACAGAACATTTATTTTTTGTTAACCACCTAGGGATAGGCATTTTGACTTATTTAAAAAGAAAGTCAACAGACCCTTAAAAAGGTGCCTTTGCCATGCAGTTTACCTTAAATAATGAAATTGGAGACCTGTACCACAGTTAGAGCTCAGATTTAGTTAATTAATAACAATTTTTGCCTTCATTAACACAAACAATTTGGAGCACCCACCGAATATAATGGAGCACCACAACTACAATTTTAATATTATAGATTTTGTGCGCTAGTTAGCTTGTCACTAGACAAAATAGCTCTTTGGCAGCGCTTTCGGGGGCATATGCAACAAAAATGGTCGCAATTGCCCTGTAGATGAATGAAAACAAACGAGTTCATGGTAAAAAATACAAAGCTCTAGTGTACACATCCTGTGCCCAAGTACAAAACAATCACAGTCACTGCGTTTACATGGATTCGAATTAATGGCTTATTTGGACTGAAATAGAATGATCAGTTTCTTGTAAACACCTTTGTTCGAATAATTGCGGTCCAACTACGATCCGATCGACACCCCGAGATAACTCGATCCGAGTCGGTTGATAATTTGGACATTTGGACTATGAACTGGACTCTGCGTCTTTGCGCATTTGAGATCCCGCCGTCCTCCCTCCCAGGTCGTGACCTGGAAGTCGAAAAAGACGATAAGTTGTCGCTGCTGGGAGCCAGCCCGGCAGAAACAAACAAACAATGCGAGCCAATAGCGCCAATAGCGCCGTTTACATTCGCAGTACTCCTATTGTCATCATGCACGAAATGTAGAGGGGACGTAGCTTATTTGGTTTCACAATGTATGCTACATGTTTGGCTACCCGCAATGTTTGGGGCTATCTCGTTGTTATGATCAGTGACCTATGCACTTTTGTAAAACTCTTTCTTTGAAGTCACTTTGGATAAAAGCGTCTGCTAAATGCATAAATGTAAATGTTTCCAAAACATTTCAGGTCCATGAAATAATATATAATAATATATAAAAAAAACAAACAGTTTTCAACATTGAATAAAAAAAACTGCATTGTGATATCACAGGAGGGGATCGCCTTTTCTGAAAGGGGTGGAGTCCTCAATATGACAGTATGAGACAATAATGTAATTATAATTTGGTCAATTTGTGTTTATTTTACAACAAGAATGAAAATGATCCCAAAATAAGCTAAAAACGTTATAAAACGAACAAGATAACAAATGACATCATTGTCTAACAGAAAATAACTTATCCAATATGACCAAAGGTATGACAAAAGTCAGTTTTAACCTTAATCAGGAAAAATGAAAAATTGGCAAACCTTTAACTTCCAAATATGTTAATTCATATTAAATAAACAGATTTGCATAGAATTTACATTATATATGTTTTTTTGGCATTATCCCAAATGACACAGGAATTTGCTACAGTGTACTAGTGAGTGAAAAATTTAAATCTGTCTAATAATGACAGAAATGTGTGTGTGTTTACAAATTAAAATGGGTTTAGTTTCCCACACTCAACTAAACACTGCTTTAATGTTGGCTAGATCCTAACGCTGTCCGGAGTTCGCTTACCGGAGTTGTAGGTGTCAATGCTCCCAATGTATCAGAACAAAATTGGGTGATTGCAGGTGTTTGCTGGTCGCTTTTTAGAGAGGCTTTATGTTTTTCTGAGTTTCCATGCGACTCTAATGCTTTTATTAGCCTGTTCCTAACCAGACCCTCGTACATTTCATTTGTACAGAGGGTCTGGGATCTCTCGATTGACAAACGTTAACTTCCTTGAAGGCGGGTCCTCTGTTGAAGTTTAAAACTATTGGATCCGCCCAGAGCCACTCTGATTTGCCATAACCAATCGCAAGCGTTCGCCTTAGCCAACTCCTTCACCACTACTGTAACGGAGCTAGCTGCCATAGCCGGAAAATCAAACTTTTCCCTTCACCCCGTGGGGAGGAGGGCCACAACATCATGGCCACCAAAAAAACTCAACAAGGAATGTTCTTGCTCCGGCTTTAACCTATATTCGGCAGCGTAGCCACAACCGCAGAATAGTTTCGCTCGCATCTTTCTCCGCCGCCATTACTGAACTACTATAACAAGTGCACGACATTAACGTCATCGTTCTCAGCCACTCCCTCTGTTCGCTGATTGGACCTGCAAAAAATGTGTTTCTGGAAACCGACTTCAGAACCGACATCCCAGACCTAGTACAGAAGAAAAATCCAAATTGAGCGAAAGTACGTAGGAGGGCAGAGCCAGGCTATGCTTTTATATCTAAATAACCGAATCTGAGCGTTTTCTTGCACAAAGTGCAGCGGGCTTCAAATTTGTTATGTTCAACAGGCTTCAACCAAGCACTAAATGCACTATTCTCTAGTTAGATCTCGTTGAACTTGCACTTACCCATATTTGATTAAAGCAACGTTAACAGAAACATTTTAACTCATTACTTCTAGTAGTAGCTTTTTTATGAGAGGAGGCACCATGTTATCCCACACTCTACATTGCAACACACTACTTTGGCGTGTTCCGATAAGTTCTGACAAGGCTGAAGTTTGCAATTTTTTTTTTTTTTCATGTGGGTGTCGTTTTGTTGTAATGTAAAAACAAAAAATACCCAAAACACATTAAAAAGCACTGAAGTTTAAAGATCCCATGAGATGATGTTTTTGGCCGTGTTCACACAACTTCTTTTTTCAGAAAAAAGCGCTGCCTTCAGTGCAACCCTATGGGAAAAGGAAAAAAGCGGCCTTTTTTTTTTAAAAGCGGACGCGTTTTAAAAACTTCTAAAAAGCGCTGAGCCTGATGCCTTTTTGGGTTCAATTTTCTCAACTTTTCAGAAAAACACTGGGTGACGTCAAGACCGAGAGAGTAGGTACGAGTGTACCTTCCCTTGTAACCTTTAGCATAGTTACCAGCCTATGGTTCCTCAAACGCCAAGCAAAAGCAAGTAATTGCATTTTATTGGCCATAGTAGCTAGCTGTCGATAAGTAACCAACGGAAAATAACTAATCCAAGTCAAGTCAAGTCTTTTATTTGTCAGGTGCACAGAACAACACAAGGTTAGACTGAGCACTGAAATTCTTAAGACAAGACAACGCAAGCACCTGGCATAACGTAACATATAAGTACACGGAACACAATTTACATCAATGCTGAGTTTAAATAAGTGAAACTTCCTAAATATACAGATAGCAATAAATATCGACTATACTAACCCTAATACTAAAACTTCCTAAATTACAGATAACAAATAATACTAATAGATAGTACACTATACGAACCCTAAATGCACAAAAAACGTGTTTCAACCCTATAACCTATTCTAACCTGAGTGGAGTACAGTACAATAGTGCAATTTTGCAGATCAGTGACTATGTCAATGACCATACAGGAGCCTGTTGACGAGGTACAGTGAGGTACAGTACTGCAAAGTTACTGATAGAGCAACCAGTAGCTGAAAGTGACAGTGTATAAGTGACTAGTGTGCAGAAAATCAATGTCCATTCAGAAGCCTGATGGCCCTTGGGTAGAAACTGTTGTCCAGTCTGCGTGTGCGTGACCGGATGCTGTGGTAACGCCTGCCAGAAGGCAACGGGGTAAAGAGACTGAAGGATGGGTGGGAACAGTCTCTTAGAATCCTGCCGGCTTTCCTTAGGCAACGTGTGTGGTAGGTGTCCTGTAGGGCTGGGAGCTTCCTGCCGATGATGAACTCAGCAGAACGGCCTTGCGGTCCCGGTCTGTGCAGCTCCCATTCCACACTGTAATACAACCAGTCAGAATGCTCTCGATAGTGCATCTGTAAAAGTTAGTGAGGATGACTGAGTCCATACCAAACTTCTTCAGTCTCCTCAGGAAGAAGAGGCGCTTAAGGGCCGCTTTGACCACCTTGTCCGTGTGAACAGACCAAGTGAGGTCATTGCTGATGTTCACCCGAGGAACTTGAAGCAGCTGACCTTCTCCACTTCCGATCCATTGATGAGTAGGGATGAGTGCATGCTCCTCCTCCTGCCGCCTCCTATAGTCCACAATCATCTCCTTGGTCTTGCTGATGTTAAGAGAGAGGTTATTGTCCTGACACCATGATGTCAGGGTGTCAACCTCCTCTCTGTAGGCTGACTCGTCACTGTCAGAGATGAGGCCCACGATGGTTGTGTCGTCAGCAAACTTAACAAGGAGGTTGGAGCTGTGCGCTGCCGCACAGTCGTGGGTGAACAAGGAGAACAGGAGAGGGCTGAGCACACAGCCCTGGGGGGTGCCTGTATTGGTGATCAGTATGGATGAGGTGCGGTCACCGATTCTCACCACCTGTGGCCTCCCCGTCAGGAAGTGGAAGATCCACTTGCAGAGGGAGGTGCTTAGTCCCAGGTCCACAAGCTTGGAGACCAGTCTGGAGGGGATGATGGTGTTGAATGCAGAGCTGTAGTCAATAAACAGCATCCTCACATATGTATTCCCCTTGTCCAGGTGGGAGAGAGCGGTGTGCATAGTCAGAGCGATGGCATCGTCTGTAGACCTGTTGGACCGGTATGCAAACTGCATAGGGTCCAGTGTGGGGGGCAGCGAGGAGCAGATTAATGATTTGACTAGCCGCTCGAAGCACTTCATGATGACAGAGGTCAGTGCTATTGGGCGATAGTCGTTCAGACATGTGACCTTGGTGTTCTTGGGCACAGGGATAATGGGGGTCCTCTTGAAGCAGGTGGGGAGTACAGACAGGTTAAGGGAGAGGTTGAAGATGTCGCTGAAGACCCCTGCCAGCTGGTACCACAGCCCCTGAGGGCCCTACCTGATATGCCGTCTGGGCCAGGTGCCTTGCGAGGGTTGATCTTCTTAAGGCACAGCCTCACCTCAGCTACAGTTAGTGTAGGCACACCACTGGCTTGGCCTTCAGGTAGCTCCACTGCAGGGGGGTCACTGTCCCTCTCAAAGCGAGCGTAGAAGGAGTTCAGCTCGTCTGGCAGTAGGACAGAGGACTGGGTCTCATTGTAGCCTCTCCCTTTGTAGTCCCACATGCGCCTGGGGTCAGAGCCATGGTAGCTGGACTCCACCTTGGTCCTGAAAGCCCTTTTCGCTGTTTTGATGGCCTTCAGAAGGTCGTATCTGGCCTTCCTGTACTCATCAGGGTCCCCAGAGTTAAAGGCGACAGTGCGGGCTCTCAGCTTGGCCTGGACCGCGGCATCAACCCAGGGCTTCTGATTTGGGAAAGACCGGACAACCTTCTTGGGGACAACGTCATCAATGCAGTGCTGGATGTAACTGGAGACAGTGTCTGAGTATTCGTTAATGTCCCCATCAGCTGCCTCCCTGAACATTAGCCAGTCAGTGGTGTCAAAGCAGTCCTGGAGGGTTGTCACACACTCGTCACTCCATATGTGAACTGACCTCTCAACCGGTCTGACCTGTTTAAGCTTTTGTTCATATGCGGGGAGGAGAAGAATGGAGGTGTGATCAGCCTTCCCAAAGGCAGGGCGGGGGAGGGGTTTGTAACTGCCCTTGAATGTATTACAACAATGGTCAAGGATCTGGTCTCCACGTGTTCAAGTTCAAGTCTTTTCTTGTCAGGTACACAGAACAACACAAGGTTAGACCGTGTGAAGAAGTCAATATGCTGATAGTACTTGGGCAGGACTTTCTTCATGTTAGCTCTGTTGAAATCACCAACAACAATGAAGGCTGCCTCTGGGTGCACATTTTCCAGACCATTGATAATCCCATACAGTTCATCCAAAGCAGCGGCCTTGTCTACCTGGGGGGGATGTAGACTGCACTCATGACGACCGCAGTGAATTCCCGAGGTAGATAGAAGGGTCTGATTTTTACAGTTAGCAGCTCAAGGACCAGAGAGCAGTGAGATGCTAATACCGCTACATCCGTAGCCCACAGAGAGTTAACCATAACACAGACCCCTCCGCCCCTGCACTTCCCTGAGTCAACTGTTCTGTCCTGGTGGTATATGGTGAATTCCAACGGTGTACCCGCTACGTTCGAGATCTCCGGAGACAGCCAGGTCTCGACGAACGCCAGTACACAGCAGTTCCTGATGTCCCGTTGGAATTTGACACGAGCGTTAAGTTCATCCATTTTGTTGTCGATGGACTGAACGTTAGCTAGTAAGATGGTTGGTAAAGCAGGTTTGAAGCACCGTTTCCGAGTTCGAGTCCGAACAAGAACTCCAGCATGCCGGCCTCGTTTCTTCTTCCTCCGTCTGAGCGGCGGAACAACTAAGTCCCAGCTGCAGTCCGAGCTCGCACTCCGAAAAGTGGAATTAAAGTTCGTAAAATAATCCTTGCCAAGTGACAACTTAATGTCCAGAAGTGTCTGCCGGTCGTACTGAATAAACGACAATATAACATTGACAAAACAAGTAACGAACACTAAAAAGACGAACAAAAAGCTAGGTTTTTGCAGAGCTCTTTTCAGTGCGGCCATCTCTTAGGCGCACTGGAAGCCACCCTGAATAATAATACTTCGCTAGCATGTATGATTTCCGTTCAGGTTACAAAAATTCTCGTCAGAAAGGCGCTTGACGTCACCCAGCACTTTTCTGAAAAGGTGCTCAAAAGGCGCTCAAGGCAGTGCTTACAAAAAAAAAGTCAAGCGTGAACACGGCCTTTGGATGCTTTTTTCCCTATTGTGACGTCACAATAGGGGGATTTTCAAAACCGAGCGTTTGAGTTCTCATTTTGTCAAAGGCGAACAATACCCAGGGCTTGGTTTACACCAATTTACATTTCTACCCACTAGGGACCAAAGGCAGGCTAGGGGAACTCATATTAATGTTAAATAACCTCTTTAAAGGGGCGATTGACTGGGTTTTTGGGGAATTTCACACTGTTCCTTAAGGTCTCCGAATAGGGTATGTAACATTGGTTGGGTTGAAAATGGCCCGGGTGCTGTTCTACGCCCCCTGATAGATCCTCTGAAATGTTCCCGGGAAAAAACACTATCTTTTCTCCTTTTATGGTATGCTCATTAATATTTAGATAAGCTGCGCGCTGATTGGTTGGTTTTCAACGAGTGAAGCTGGGGAGCAAAAACGCAACACGGCCAACAGCAGCACTCATTGAAACACTAAAGGTGGAGACTTTAAATCTATAAGCAAATAAATCTATTGTGTCTACACAACACTGTTTTCAACAGATTGACTACATATCATTTGAAATGATAACATTACTTGTTTCCACTTCTGTTGTTGAAGCAAACTGGATCGACTTAAGTGGGTAGAACGTTAGGCTACAGCTTAGCATCCAAACCATATCGTGATTCAACTCGGCTTCAGTTAGCTAGCTCTAGATATCTTGCTGAAAAAAAACCTGACAAAGCTCTGGACAAACATGCATTGTGAATTGTATATTTACATAACACGGGTTATTTATTTGAATGAAACACAGTCAGGAACATAAAACAACATTTCCCCCCCATTGCCAATACATTAGGCTAAATTATCACACATTCTACCTATGCTCTTGCCTTAGCAAGCTAAACTAGTTTACATGCCTACAGTCAAGGTGTTTTCGCTACCTAGCTGTTCTTGCATTCCCTGCAAATCAGCGTTAATAAAAAGCAGGTGATAGAGTCTAGCTGACATTGACTAGACGGGCATGGCTGATGTTTGTCTATACCGTAGCGTAGAATATCCCTGTTTAGTTTGACCCTCGACACATTTGCGCGAACCATTTCACCAAGGACGGTTTTGAAAACCTGGGACAATGTAAAGCAGGATTTGCTATGAAGCTGTTAATGTAAAGAGGAGCTTTCCGACCTTACGTTCATCACAACCGCAAACTGTAGTATGATTTTGTCGGTAACAGTTACTAGCAATGCTAACGTATCCTATATCTAGCACCTGCCTTTCTACAGTTCTTTCAAATAGATTATATAGAGAGGCGTAAGCAATAAGCCAGACTGCTTTTCGTTTTCTGGCTATTTTTCTAATGCCGACAACAGCTAGTCCAGCTAGAGTCATTTGATGTGTTTAGAAACGTAATTAGCATTCTACCTATCCTATTTACAGGACACGATAGCATTTTTTATAACTGTTAGCACAAAATCATACTGTCCTTACAGCTTGCGGTTGCAATGAGCATACGGTCGGAACAGCACCTCTTTCCAGGTTCAGCTTCCTAGCAAATCCTGCTTGAAATTGTCCAAGGTTGTCAAAACTGTCTTGGGTGAAATGTTCAGAGCAAATTAATGATTGAGTGTCGAACTTCGCCGGGATCTTCTCATAGAAAAACAGCAGCCATGCCTGTCGAATGTTTGGCTCCTTGGGAAGACTGTGAGTGTTAGCCTTCCCTGTACACAGCAACACAGCATTTACGACCATGGTCCATTTTCATTATCCTTGTTATAATAAACACGTCCTTCTTTGTAATTCCTTATAAGTAGCCTACACAGAGCAGCACACAGCTAAACTAGTATCGGAGATAGACGCTATTCGGGCTGCTCTGGATGTAAATTTTGGGGCGTGACAAAGATACAGACCAGAGCCAAAAAGGGCTGTCCCCCGTCCTACGTCACTCCGGTGGCTTTGTTGAAAAGCTAGCGTTTTACAGCCACATTTTTTCTTTTTGAGATATGCATAGGAAAGAGGTGTCAATGGACTTTGATATTCACTGTATGTTCATTTTACCCACCGAACTGTCGTTATTCAACTATGACAAGGTAAAATCGGTTTTGCAATCAATCGCCCCTTTAAGTGAAGTTTTCATGTCATGGGACCTTTAAAACTTTATAAAAGTCACATATAATCCAATACAATTTTAAGGCCAGTCATAAACAAAATTTTAAGGCCTAAAATTCGGATTACCGTATTTTTTCGATTAAACGCCGCCCTCAAATACCGCCCTTAAATAAACTCTGCACCAAAAATACAGAAAACTGTTATTTAATTGGTTAAATTAAAACACTATTTATTACACAAGTAAATCATCAGTGTACAATATAAGATTTAAAAAACGAATTTGCCTTTCATCAACCCCCAAGTTTGAGTGCTACAGATCTGTTCTTACATGAGGAGTGCATGCTTTCTGCACAGCTTTCTGTTTGAAAGCTAAAGTGTAAGAACGTTTCGACATGCTGCTTCAGATTTCAACACAATGTAGAACACTTGTATTTGAGACAGTTAAAGTACTACCCACGGTACGTCTTTGGAAAAACCTTGTAAATGGTTCGCACTTGTACTCCCGACTCAATGCGCAGCTTCAATTTTACACTAGGTTTTGTGTTTGACCTTGTCTATTCTTTGTTTGTCTATGGCCGCACTGCAGCTACAATTCACTAAATCTCTCTTGCTAATTAAATGCCGCCCTTGAATAAACGCTGCACCAAAAATTAACATTGTGTAATAAACACTGCAGCGTTTAATTGAATTTAATACGGTATTTGATTTTAGACTTAAAACTTTGCAAGGATCCGCGGAAACCGTGAAGAAGAACGTCAACTTGACAGTGACTAGTAGTTCTGGGCGATATGGGTAAAAAATAATCGATATCAATATTTATATTTCCATTCGATAACGCTAATTAAGACGATAAACTAGAGATCCGTAGTAGTAGCAAAATGAGTCTCTCCCTCAACTTTTTCCCTACACTCGGCATAAAGTTTAGGCAGCGCGGTGTGAGAGAAATGTTTGCGACCTGGGGTCAAGTAACTTGAGCTTTTTAAAACCTTGCTTTTTATCGATACTTTGGTGCAAACTCACACTTTATGCATGTTCCAACGAGTGATTTTGCTTTGAGTGGTAAAAAAGGTTTGTCGTATTACCAGACTTGGTAGCCACCTATTTGTTTACTACACAATTTGCACCGAACATTGCTCTACTCTTTGTCGGATTTCAAAAAGCCAAACCACTTCCAAATAACTGAAGAAGACAAACCCTTTTTATCAATAATATCTTCTCCATGGCTACGCTGCCACTGTTTTCGGCAATAAGACTTATTTTCCGCGGTTAACATTAGTTACTCCACTCGAGGTGCTCAGTATATCTTTGTGAGCGTAGGCTACCATTTCTCCGCAACTTCCTGCTGCACCACAGAAATTAAATGGAATGCTGCTCCTAATGATTCTCTATTGATATTATCGATATTATTGAAAATTAATTAATGTTAAGATATCTTTATTGAGGGAAGTCATTACCTCGATAAATTATTTGTATCGATTTATCGCCCAGCCCTAGTAACTAGTTTTCTTTTTTAAAGGCTTCCCACAGAACTATAAAACAACAACTAGATGGATTGATGCTTTTCAAGCTTGGTATGGCCATCAGACCTAGACAATGATTGGAAAGCACAAGTAGGATACTATCTATAACTAGAGCTTGTTTGTAGGAGGAAAGAGACACTTAAGACACTGCCTACTTTTTCAGCTCAACCTAATCAATACAATAAAGTACTCTTGTTTTGTACTTGGCTGAACACTATCAATAAGATGCCTTACTGCACTGATCAAAGTGATCAACTTCTGTATGCCTGGGAGAATAATGTCTCTGTACTGAGCCCAAATCTCTATCAACCTGCTCCCTTAATCTATAAAAGTCACCTCATAGTGTCTTTGATCTTTCTCAAAATATTGCTACCAATCTAAATATTGCTACCAAGCAACACTTTTACTGTAGCTAGCTGGAAAGCATGTGTATCAGACTATAAACCAACGGACTTCTGGTTGTGAAATTAGTTCTAGTTATTGGTGTTTGTTGGCATAAAAAGTTATTCTTCTCTTATTAGCCTAGTAAGTACATCTGATTAGAGCTAGCAACAATGAATTGCAGATTTTAGGGTCCCATATCTTCCAGCTAGCTCAACGCTCGGCAGGAATTTCAGGTCCACTCACTAAAAACAAACTTGACCCTATCACTGGAAATATTGTATAATAAAAATGTTTTATTGAATGCAATTGGTTGACTTGTATATTCTGTTCTATTTACCAAACTCCTTTCTTGTCTTAAATTGAGCAGTTGATGGTGTGATTGTTATCTAGATTAGATTCAACTTGCATCAAGTACTACAAATCTAAATGTTAACGTGGAAAATTGTAAGTGGGCTGATGAATAAAAAGCGTGCTTAACAAGTCCCATTTACTCCAACAGTCGAAAGTTAAATGTTCTGTCGAACAATAGTCCTCATTAGGTCACAGTACGGTAGCTAGCATAGCCATTTCTAGCACTGCTTCACAATATTGTTGCCTAGTGTTATAGGTTATTGTAATACATAAATGTTAATCAAGTATCAGACATATACATGATGCAAAACACCAGTAACCAATTGATATGTGTTAATATACCAATAATGTCAGTAAATCGAGATTGTGCTGCTGTCTGGCCCGTCGAAAACCATTCAAACAGGTTGACAGCTGTGGGTTTTTAATGGAGCTACTTGAACCACGTGATCATTTGTCGGCAAGACCAAAGCATGTCGCAACTCTCTTTTTATATGGCTCTGGGATAGGCCACATGTACATGTACATTTACGTTTTGTGCTTGTAATGCGACCAACATTTTAAGAGCCCCGTGATGAGTTTTGATCCACTCCTACGTCTTACAAATGAAGTTCAAGTTAAGATTTGTATTTTTGAGCTCTACAAATGAACTCTAAGTCATCTGCTGAGTTTGCTTAATGTCTACAATCAGTCCATACTAGAGCTGAACGATTAATTGCATTTGCGATAATATTGCAATGTGACAAAACAAGATTTTGTAATCGCAAAGGCTGCGATTTTATTTTGGTCATGTGACACGCAAGAGTAATGCAGTTTACAGACGAAGGATCAACTTTGCATGTTACACTTTACCTTGACGTGTACGATGGCCTCAGGCTTGACAGAAAGTGACACTAAAGACACTTTGCCAATTTTGTCTTTAAAAAAGATGCTGCGCAGTGTCAAGTATTGTGCAAAACCTGCCTGGCTAACATTGCTACCTCACGGGGCAACACTACCAACCTATTTAGGCCCTAAAAAATTACTCAAGCAGTAACAGCGTTCATCATGAAAGATATGATGATAGGTGATACACATACAGAAGGATCACTATGGCTGTCAGTGCCATACTGTTTCTGTTAGGCTACTGACTGAATCAGAAATGTTCAGACAGTTTTTCTTTTAAGATTTAACCTTTAGATGCATGAGTTCTAAATATTTCCGACGGTCCCCACAGCACAAGTTATTTTTCCGAAACGGTAGCTAGCTTTAGTTAAGGAAGTGCAACACATGTTTTTAGCCTACGTTTAGCTTTGATTTACCTAAATATTTTCGAAGAGGTAAAGGCGGTATGTTTCCCGTAATTTTTCTGAACTTTGTGTGTTATGTTGCTGACTGGAGATTAGTAGTATATATCTATGTTTATTAATAAGAAATAATCGCATATTAAATCGCAATTGAAATGTTAGTCAAATTAATCGCAATAATCTTATTTTCCGAAATCCCTAATCCACACAAATCTTTTGCCTTTAGGCATACATGCATTGTGATTGTTACTGTTCTGTTATTGTCATAAGTACAACCTTAGATATTGTAGGTGACTGTTACTGTCAACAAATGAGTGTTGTTCAGTAACCTATTTTTGTTTGCTTTGGTAAAAACACTTGTCTGTCTAGTATGTAAATTAAAGTGTGAATGAGTAGTATTTGTTTCCTAATAAGGCATTTTTGTGACTATCCAACACAGATGTAGGATCCTTGTTTATGCAAATACACACAGATAGACACGAAGGTAGCAAGCTAATTTAGACACACTTAAAATTCCCAGGCCATAGGATTACGAATAGGATAACAAAGTAAAGTCGTGTACTCGCTGTGAAATATTTTACTATTGATTGTTCTTCTACAGGTACAGTCCTGCACTTTTTTGTGGTTCATGTTGTTTTAATTTGTAACTTGTATAACTGCATGCTCTTATGGGTCTTCCCCTTTGGCACTTGTTTAGTTTTTCACAATGTATGCTTCATGTTTTGGCTGCTTGCAATGTTTGGGACTACCTCGTTGTTATGATCAGTGACCTATGCTCTTTTGTAAAGCTCTCTCTTGGAAGTCGCTTTGGATAAAAGCGTCTGCTAAAAGCATAAATGTAAATTACTTATCGGAGTACCCAGTGCGTCAGGGACACTACAAATCTCTACATTGTTTGAAGCGTTTCACATTTACACGTTTAAATATATGTTGGAAAAATGTTGCATGAACTATGACACCTGGAATGTTTTTGTTACCATATTGTTAATGCTAAATGAATGTTTGCTAATTTAACTGCTTGTATTTTTTACTAGATATTAACCATAGACTGTACAGCCGTGGCCAAAAGTTCCTCGGAGAGCAACTTCTCCCAACCATCCAAGAACAGTTTGTTGATGAACAATGCCTTTTTCAGCATGATGAACTAGGCGCTGATAACATGCTGAATTGTCTTTTTCCTCTTTAGTCCGGAGGATGCAGCGTCTATGGTTTCCAAAGATAATTTCTAATTTAGATTTGTCTGACCACATTTTTTCCCACAGGTTTAAATGAGTTTCAGGCCAGAGAAGATGGCAGTGTTTCTGGATCATGTTTCCATACGGCTTCTTCTTTGTATGATAGAGCTTTAACCTGCATTTGTGAATGGCATGGCAAACAGTGTTCACAGACAAAGATGCAAGGATTTCCATTGCCTGTTTTTTAGGCAGTGACATTTCCTACGTTTAAACAGTTGATATGTTTTCAGTGATATATTGTGAATGACATGAGTTTACGAGATTTGCAAATTATTGCATTCTGTTTTTATTTACATTTTACACAGCGTCTTAACTTTTTGGAATTGGGGTTGTATTACAGAGCCACCTACTGGTGACTTGTATCTTAGTTGCATGTGTGTAAAAATCTATGTGACAGTGTGTAACATGTATTACGTCCATTCGAAAAATGGTGTATTATTTATTGTTCAAGTTCAAATTTGCTTTAGTAATGAAAAAAAGCCATCGATTCTTTCTTTGACGTTGTGTATCTGTGTGTGCATGTATGTATTATATGTACCCTTGGTGGGTGGGATCAGGGTTATTGATTGTATAATTTTACTGAAAATTCACTTTTGCAGTGGTGTCAGAATTAGGCTAACGGTGTGTGTCCACTACAGCAGAACGGCGGGCGCAGGGCGTCGGCTTCCAATTAATTGTCAATGAAACTGGGCGTTGACACACGTCAACGCTCGCGTAGGGCATTGTGGGAAGGCGAGCGAAGCAAGCTGGAATTTCTCAACTTTGTGTAAATGAGGACCGTTAAACGCTGCCGTTGGCCAATCGGATTGGTTTCTTGTTTCTTGTAACATAGCAACCGTTGGTCATGGTAAACATTTTCTAGGTATCTCCGTTTCAAGATGGAGGAAAAACTTATCACGTGTGTCTGCATACCCAGTCTGGCGCAGGGTTGCCGAAGCTAACGGCTTCCCTGGTGTGTTTTTTGTACTTTTAAATTCAGTCTCATCACATTACGTTATTTTCTTCTGTGCTAGCTGCATTGACTAGCTAGCTCACCGGGCACACGATTGACATTCGACATTGAAATGCTGGTTGGCAGTCACTCAATAATATAAAAAACCGTACACATGTCAACGTTTATGTCTGATAAATCTTTCTTTCTAGTTGAGGTTTGCAAAAAGATAAGATTATGCTACATCTAGTCAGCGTATCTGATTCCTTGCATCATGTGTGTAAAAGCTGTATTTTGATTGAGACAGGAATGAGGCTGAATGAGGATTTAAACTCATGAGCATAAGGTTACAAGTCAGTCTCTTTATCCTCTCTGCAACAGTTGGTGTGTACACCAACGGTTGAGGTTTTATGAATAGAAAGTATTAGCTTTGATCAGCTTTGGGACAAAGGTTAAGAAATGGTTGACATTTCAAGGTGAAATTGCATGAAATTGCACATCAGAATGATGTCACCTTGAAGCCAATAAGGTTTGAAAAACCATCAGTCAAAATTATATTTGATTTATTGACACAAAGATATTGAAGCAATGTGTACATTTACATAAATACACCCCTTTCAGACATTTTGTACTACATTTCTCATTCCATTTCACCCTATATGAAGACATATGCCCGCACACTATCCCCATCCAATGCTGTTTCCCTCTCTCCCAGCGCAGGTCACGCCAAAGCAGAAATGCTGCAGCAGCCGCATGAGGTTTAGATGTACTCCAAAACTTGCCTCCCACAATCAAAACATATTAACTGCAACATTGTTTTTCAACCTTTCTCAAAGATGGCTTGAAAACTTAG
The DNA here is from genome assembly GCF_021917145.1 of Hypomesus transpacificus. Lineage (NCBI taxonomy): Eukaryota > Metazoa > Chordata > Actinopteri > Osmeriformes > Osmeridae > Hypomesus > Hypomesus transpacificus. The sequence goes on along the minus strand of NW_025813695.1, from coordinate 380,797 downwards.
GATATTGACTCTCTACTTGAGTAGATCTCTTTGCAGAATCTCAGTCAATCAACAATCAAGAATAACCTCGTAGGCAACTGGGCTTGGGCACAGCCCACATTCAGTTCCTAGCGAGTATAGCCCGTGATAGTAAAGTGTCCGACTCTCTGTTCCCATTAAACTACACAACATGCACACTCAGGGTGACCCAACAAGATTTTGTTACCTGATAAACAATGGCCGGGTTTCCCAGATTCGTTAAGAAGCTCTTAATGCTAAGATCTTCTTAAGAACGTTTTAAGAGCGTTCTCCCGGCCAATAACATTACAAACATCTAACTGAACGAACACAACAACTGAAATCCCTCGCATGGCTGTTGTAACCGAACTATTTTCCACAAGTCTTGGCTTTTTGACATACCGCACTGCATGCTGGTACACAAGAGCACTGACTCTGATTATCTAGATGTACTCCGACTGCGTGATATGACGAGGTGCTAGTGACGCGCTAAGGTCTCAGACTCTCCTGCATTAACAAGTTCTCCCCGATTAGCAAGCTATTTTTACTAATGTTTTGTTAGCGATTGAATGGTAATGCAAGCTAGCTAAAAACAATGTTAGTTGGCTTGGCTAAACTGGTTTTCATAGCAAAATAAATCAACAAAAGATTACATCCAAGATAACAATTTCGCCAAATCTGACTGCAGCTTTAAATACCATATGTACTGTGTTACGGTTGTTTGCGTTTAAACAACTTGCTTAATGAATTAAATGTCTGTTAAATGTTAAATCCAACTATAAATGTAAAAAAGAGAGAGTTCCAATCAAATCTGAATTATTTTTAAACCTAGAGGTTTAAAAGGCTGCCTTTGCTTAAACTGACACGCACTCAGAGAACTGAGTTTAAACATTTAGTCTAAATTTTTTACTCTACTCTTACGGCATGACTATGTTTAACTTAATGTCTGCACCTCTCTGTCACCAACTGTCTCTGGAGTGGGGGGTGGGGGCTTCACAGGGTGTCTACAGGTAAAAACAAGTTCAATTGAAAACTTTTTGAGAACTCTTAATACCACTTCCAAATGAAATTAAAGACCAAACTTACGATGGAAATACAAATCAAAAGTGGAAATATACAGAAATCTTTCCAAGTAAACACTGATGTCTGTTCAATATGAACAGTATGGTAAAAAGACAATAATCGGTTGAGTTTAAAAACATTGACTAAATTAAATGTGTGTAATGCGAAAGGATAACACAAAAATTTAATTGCTGTATTCAATTACATTTTGTATTACACTATGGTGGAAATGGTGGAGCAGAAACTAGCAATTCCATGAATCCCATGGAAACAAAGGCAAATGTGTGAGATGTACTGGAGCACAAATCATCCAAGAAGCAGTAATTCTCTTGAGGTTTTTTTTTCAGATGAATAATCATTGGATTCAGGTCAAAAGTCTATCACTTGAACTGCTTTAATCACTTAGGACCCTCAAAGTCAGCAGCTTGGCATGCTGGGACATGGAAAGGATTAAACATTTTGACTTTCATCAAGGTAAAACATTTTGGTTTGTCCTTTTTCATCAATGTCCTCAAAAAAGCAGTCTGCATGAACTACTGTGGGCTCACTTTCTCAGGGCATATGACGAATGAAACAGGCTTGCCTTGAAAAATCTGATATACTGGCTATCTTTAGCAGGCTCTTGTCTACAAAAAGCAGTCCTCCCTGATGTTTTTGGAGTAGAATTGAGTGAAATACAAAATTGTTTACACTTTATAAACGTGAAACCAGCTAAATATAGGCCCTAATTTGTTTACTAAATCGCCAATTTTGTAGCAGGGCTCAAGTTTTATCAAAAGTTTGGCGTGAGATTACCATACCAGGTTTCTTAATGTCTGGTTTTTAACTCTGTGTAACTCGGGACAACTATCAATTCCGCAGAAATCTGTGCTTCTCAGCTTGAGAAATGGTTGAAATGTGTGAGCCTCACAGAAAATGTGTGAGATTTGAGAAGACCTGGGCCCTCATGTATAAAGGATTGCGTAGCTTTTCGAAAAGTACCTACGCACAGAAATATTCACATGTATAAAACCGGTCGTACGCCAGGTCCTGCGCACCTTACCTTTATAAATCACAATCAACGTGACATTGACCACACGTGAACGAGCCACTGACCCCGCCTTGCCTCCTTCCATAAATTAATATGCAGATGGACTATAAATGCGCTCCTGAGGTCATTTCTTTGTCTGAATAACCGTATTTCTTCAAATAACCGCCGTCCTCGAAGAAACGCTGCATCAAAAATGAACGTCAAACGCTGCAGCGTTTATTCGAAGAAATACGATGACTGTGAGATCGAGGTTCTGACAACAGAGGTGGAGGCGAGAAAATGTGTCCTGTTTGGCGGCCTGTCATCAGATATTAGCGACAAAAGAAAGTGGGCGGAGTGGAAAACTGTCACTATTTGCGCCCTTTCTTGTTTTTAACATGTGGCTCTTTGAGATTTACCTAAATGTAAAGTGCATTACAAATAAAATCATTATTATTATTTTATTTTATATTTAAATTGTTGCATTCTTAGATTGTTTAGTACTTAGAAATAGTTAAACTTTTGTACTTTCACTTAACTTAAGATTTGTATATGTTTAGTGTTTTGCACCTCCCTGCCACAGTAAATTCTGTGTTTGTATTACATAGGCTACATGGCGAATAAACCGAATTCTGATTGTAATTGTTATAGTGCCATAAATGCTGTGGGTTAAGAGAACCGGACCATGGCAGAAATTAAGAAGAAATGATCCAATGTAAAACTTGAAATGAAGAAACGAGTGGTGGTGCATCGTGACAGCATGGCAGTTTTGCGTGACATGCATTTCCTGAGTGATTTTGTCGTTCGTTTGACACCCTCAAGTTTAACAGAAGTTATTAAGTGGTGGCGGATTAAACAGAAGGCTATATAGCATTTCCCGTTTTGGGTTTTGGCATTTTGATGTGATCATCCACATTAATGATTAAACTTTTATTTTGATGGTTTTTTTGAATCGTCAACGTCATGAACGTAGTAGTGGAAACTTTATTTTGTAATGTTTGGTGAGTTTCGGCACTTTTCAGTTAAAATTCGCCATGTTACAGAAAAGACTTTGCGGACGGTCCGCACATTCTCACGTCTGCTCAAAACTTTCTGTGACGGCCCGCACATTCTCACGTCAAGTACATCTTTATACATCACAAAGTGTGCGTGAAAACCAGCGTACGCAAGCTTTTTGTGCGTACGCAACGTTTATACATGAGGCCCCTGGGGCCCGTTCTTCGCAAGTTGCTAACTCAGTTGGCTGGATTTGATTATTGACAAAATATTCTATTTTGTGGAGCTCCACCCCATAGGGAAGCTCTGCTCCTATTGGTTTGCCCGCTGCCTAGGGCAGCTAATGAAGATCAAAATGTATCCGCACCTGTCACTCACACAGGTGCCCTTATATAAGGGGGTAACAGCTGTCACTCTTTTTGACGAAGATTGAAAGAAGCTTTCAAAAGAAATATGAGCTTTTCCATACCGCCTCTGCCGGACAAAGCTCTTTTGAGAGCTCAGTGCAGGTGCCGCCATCTGGAAGCCGAGGGAGACCACCACAAATTTTGCTTTGTGTGTATGGGACCTCGGCAGGCCAGAGACAGTCTGGTGAAATCCCCGGTATGTAACGAGTGCGCTAGTCTCTCTATAAAGGAGAAACAGAGGCGTCACAAGTTCTTCCAGGTAGAAGAGCCCCTCGAGGACGTGGTTTCGGCCCTGCTCTCCGATGAGGATAGTTCAGGGTCAGAGGACCTGTGCGTACTCGAGGTGGCTAGCGAGGCGCTACCTCTAGGGCGGGACCCTCCTGTGGAGGAGTTCCTGCAGGGTATCTTGGGCTCGACCCCCTTCTCCTTCTCTGAGGGAGCAGGAGGCGTGTCGAGCTCGGGCTCAGAGGAAGACGAGGGACCGTCTCCCACCCCTCCCGTCTCCTCTCCTCTATCCAAGAGAGCCGACTTCCCCATCTCGATTGCCCATAAGGCAAGCATAATGGGTGTTGCCATGCCAGTCTGTCCTCCCGTGGAGGAGGACGATCCATGGGATGTCGGCCCCTACGCTAAGAGGTCCAGACCGTCTCGCCCTGCCTGCCCCGCTATGCCAAAACTGTCAACTCAAGTGGAGGCTCGTGGGACGCGCCATTGGCAGCAAACGCTCCGGTGAAGGCGCCGGTTCCCTTTTCCTGGGTGGACAGGATGCTGGAAGCGGTTAAGACCGCCCCCCCCCCACTCTGGAACCATCGCTGGTGGCGTATTTGGTTCCAGGGGCGAGCGCTTGGTCCACCAACAGAAAGGCGACCCTGCCAAGCCCGCGAGATAGACTTACGGGCTCACTGGCTGATAAAGTTTACATGTGGGGAGCGCAGGCGGCAGCTGCCTCGAGCAATGCTGCTCTGCTCGTGGCAGCGGTTTCCAGGATGTCCACAGGGAGGTCTGAAGGGCTGTCTGCTGATGAGGTATCCTAGATTTCCAGGATGACGTCAGCAGCGCGGTCCCTTACATAGGGTGCGGCGATTTGCGCGGGGCGCTCGATGGCGAGCGTGGTGGTGCACCGCAACCTCTGGCTGTCCTTGACAGCTACGAAGGACGCGGACAAAACCGCCCTCCTCAACGCCCAGTCCGGCAGTAGCCTCGGCTTCCGAGTGCTTCTCCCGGCTGGAGGTGGAGAGGAAGCATCTGTCGGGGCACATGCCTTTAAAGAGAAAATCTCCCGCCACCTCCTCTTCCCTAGCCTCAACAGGGACATCTCAGGGCAGGAAACGGAGCGCTTGTCGTCCGGCGGCGGCGACCAGAGTGATGGCAGCATCTCAGGCGCCCTATCCTCCCTCAACACCTGTGCCACACGCCACGGCTCCAGCGGAGAGGACAGGTTTAGCCCGGCCGTCTGCCCCGGCCTGGCGTGGTGGTCAGAACAGGAAGGCATGACTTAGATGACCAACTGTTGTTTCTGAATCAATGATTTGTAAAGAGAGGCTTGGACCTCCACAATACTTGATCACAGAAAGTATTCCAGTCAGTGCCTCTTGTGATCCCGACGGGTACAGAGTTGAGCACTCGTACTGATGTGGGACCGTCTGCTGGGTTGGTTTTGGTGCACGAGTTTTACACAACTAGCGACACCGTACCATCGTGCACCATGCGCGTAGCGGCATCTGGCCCAGCTAGCAAGCGTGTGGCCAGACCGCTACCCGTCTCTGTGCACCATGACACAGCGTGACTCTGTTGTCACGTTGCAGGAGCCATCGCTGCGGCAATGCGCCCAGAGCTCGTAGCTCAGACAGAGCTCAGACCTCTCTTGGTCAGGGGGCGCAGCCCCAGCCCTTTCGAGTCGACCCCACCTTGGGCTGTGCCGCCGATTCGGTGCACAGCGGCAGCTGGGGTCAGACGAGAATACGGCAGTTTCCTGTCTGCGGCGGCGCCGCAGCTAAATGCACGTTGCTGCGTTATGCAGAGATGCAGTGGCGAGAGTCATGCACACTGCCACGTTGGCTAGACAAGATACTGAGAGAGGGTTATGCAATCCAGTTCATACGGACTCCCCCTCCTTTCAGAGGAGTGAGGGAGACAAGCTTGTCCTGCCCGCTGAAAGTTCTCGCGCTCTGAAAGGAGATAGCGTGCTTGCTGACCAAAGGGATAGTGATCTCGGTTCCCATGGATCAGGAGAATTTGGGCCTCTACTCCCCGTATTTTTTGGTTCCCAAGAAAAACGGGGGGGGGTGAGGCCAATTCTAGACCTGAGGGTGCTCAACGAGAGCGTAGCCAGACGGCCCTTTTGCATGCTGACGATCAGAATCAGAATGTCTGCTTTCTCTCAAAATGATAAAGCATTTGCTGACTTGTGAACAGCGGAACGACTTTGATAGATCTGAAGGACGCGTATTTCCATGTGCCTATCAAACTGAAGTACAGGAGATTTCTGCGTTCAGTCTCCGGGCCGAGCTGTCCAGGACACGACCTCAATGGTGAGTCAGCTCAGCCAGTTGGGGTTCACCGCCAACTGGGAGAAAAGCGCTCCATGGCCCGCTCAACAGTTTACCTACCTAGGTATCCATTTGGACACTGTTGGGCTGAGAGCCAGACTGTTGGCACCACAGAGGGAAGCTATTTCGATAGCTCCCTGTGTGTTTTGGGTCTCACGCACAATCACGCACTGTCGGTGAACTCCCTGTTGGGGTTGATGATGGCGGCTCATGTAGTAGTGCCATTAGGCCTGTTATACATGCGCAAGCTGCAGAGATGGTTCGCTCAGCTGCGATTGGATCCGGTGCGACACCGCCGCAGGCTGCTAGTGATACCAAGATCAGTCAAAACCGATCTGAACCATTGGAGAGACCCGCGTGTCATGACTCGCGGAGTCGACATGGGCAGACTGACACATCTCTACCCGGTCTTTACGGACGCGTCCTTGACCGGGTGGGGTGGAGTATGTCAGGCGGGCTCGATAGGAGACGCGTCACATCAACCTCCTGGAGCTCGAAGCGGTTCGATTGACTCTGTGCCACTTCGCGCTTGTGTTGAAGGATCAAGATGTTCTCGTCAGATCCGACAACAGGGCTACGGTGGCTTACATCAACAGACAGGGATGCTTAGCGGAGGAAGTGTGGACTTGGGCTTTCATGCACCTATGCTCCCTGAGAGATCTGCACATTCCAGTTCTGCTCAAAGAGGGAGCGGACCTGATGTCAAGGGGTGGCCCGAGAGAGGACAGGTCGAGGTTGAAACCGTCCATCGTGTCTCTGATCTGTACTCATTTCCACCTCTAATCTCCATCCTTCCCTTGCTAGCTCGGGTGAGGTTGCAGGGGCTGTCGGTCATTCTGATAGCCCCCGATTGGCCCTGGAGCCCTGTGGTTTCCGGAGCTGATGGGGATGCTGGTAGGCGGGCCTTGGCCCATACTTCACCAGATTGATGCGCTCTCTCAGGCTGGAGGCCTGGTGAAGACCCCTCCAGTGATCGGAGGCCCACTTATGGCTTGGCTACTGAAAGGGAACAATTTAAAGCGCAGGGTCTGTCCGATGCTGTCATTTTGACCATTCAGAGCGCGCACTGAATGCTACAGTACTTTTACAATGGTGTGGAAAACAGAACCTTGACCCGGTATCATGTCGGGTCAAAACATTCTTGTGTTTCTTACAATCGTTGTTTGATGAAGGCTTAGCCGCGAGCACTGTTCGTGTTTACGCGGCTGCCATTTTGGCGTGTCACGAAGGGTTCGCCAAAACAACACTGTTCAACCACCCGCTGGTCAAGCGTTTTCTGGCTGAGGTATGTATGCTCAGGCCACCTCCGAGAGCGTCAACACCTAAATGGGATTCATCTCTGGTGTAAGATGCTCTGTGTGGGCCACCTTTCGAGCACATAGACAATGTGTCATTATGTCTGCTTTCTCTCAAAACGAGTCTGCTCCTCGCTTTGACTACGGCTAAGCGAGTGAGCAACTTGTGCGCTTTGTCAACACGCGCAGATTGTTTGATCATCTCGGGGGATCGAACAAGAGCAGTGTTGTGCCCTAATCCGGCCTTTATCCCCAAGGTGATTAGCCGAGCATTCAGGGCACAAAGCTGCGAATGGAGAGCCTTTTTTCCCACCTCCGCACAGCGGAGAGGAGGAAAGACACGTACATGAGCTGCGCCCAGTGCGCGTTCTCTCGCGCTATCTGGAATGCACAGCAAGCATCAGATCTCCTCCCCAGTTACTGATCTGCTATGGCGAATCGAGGGCTGGCTTACCACTCTCAAAACAGAGACTTTCTCACTGGCTCTGCGAGGCTATTGGTCTTGCGTACGAGTCTATGAGATGTCCCGTGCCACCTGGCATTTGGGCTCATTCCACCCGAGGAGTGGCAGTCTCAGCCGCCATTCTCAGGGGTGGAGGAGTGGATGAGATTTGTGAAGCAGCGTCTTGGTCGTCGCCTTCACCTTTTGTGCAATATTATCTGTTGGACGATTCCTCCTCATCTTTTGCACATTCTGTCCTCAACATGGCTAGTGGATCAGGTGTAGCGAGAGGAAAACTCGCCGGGTTCTTGTGGGCCCTAGATGCGAGTTGTTCATTGGTTATATCGCCAAGTATGGGACAGGCAGACATTCCCAGTTGAGATGTCTATACTGTATGTGTTCTGTAGCCCCTCCAGCTTCGCTGTTGTGCAGGCGAGGGACACAAACATGAGTTTGTAAGTAAACTTCCCCTGTTTTCTTAACCTGGACGGCTCTCTGTGTCACAGTAGCGGCCTGACCAGGAGAACAGACCCTGTGTATTATTTACATCAGCAGGTGTGTCCTCGGTGCCTTGTGAGATTATGTGTCTTTTAGACCTAGTCTCGCTGGGGGTATATCTGGCCTCGCTCACGCCGCCTAAACCAATAGGAGCAGAGCTCCCCTTTGGGCTCCGCTCCACAAAATAAAACGATAGTTAATGGAGGTTACTCCAGTTCCATGAGTGGAGCGGAGCCCCATAGGGATGCAGGCCCAGCTCGACTTATTCAACCCAGCTGTATTTGATACTTTTGGAAGGATGAGTGACAGCTGTCACCCCCTTATATAGGGCACCTGTGTGAGTGACAGGTGCGGATACATTTTGATCCTTAGTCATTAGCTGCACTAGGCAGCGGGTAAACCAATAGGAGCAGAGCTCCCCTATGAGGCTCCGCTCCACTCATAGAACTACCTCCATTAACTATCATTCTTCGAATCTCATCCTGGACTTGCTGTCATAGCAACAGGTCCGTTAGCTTAAACCTGCTCGGGAGCAGGCTTATTTTATGTAAACAAAATTTGATTGGGACTTTATAAACAGAGGTAATACAGGAAGTCTGTCACAGCCATGTCTTGTCCGTTTTTACAAAAACAACCTTTTACGGAAGGTGCAAGGATAATTAGCAGAATTTAACATGAACCCGAATTAATCGTATATTGCATGATAGACAAGATTCTTTAGCACAGCGCGATACTATACTTTCTGAGATATATCGGTTTTCTCGTGAGGGTGTCATTTTTAACATGCATTTGTTGCAACCACATAAAATTATATAACACTAAAGATGATAAACAAAGTAATTATGAAAATACAAAAACCTATTGGCCTAGCCTACTGTAATAAACGATAAAACATCTAATGTGGTCACTACTATAAATTCATTTATCTGCTACTTTTTGCCAGCCCTCTCCTGGATTTTGCAGACTTTGAGGTGGTCCCTGGCGTTCTGATTAAATCTTCAAATTCAAAGTAACATTCAAGCAAGCTCTTGCTCTGTTGCAGAAAAAAACGGGCCGCTCTTTTTGTCCATGATGAGCAGCCAATAGCAGCATTGTTGATCAAGGTTTCTACTATCGATACATACCCCCTTTTAAACCAACACATGAACGCGCAATCATCCCAGACAACTCAATCCAGCTATTCTAATCATAAACAACAGGGGTGTTCGAAAAACCTAATTAGCCCGATCATGATAAGCAAGATGATGTCATCTTGGATGTGTCATTTGATCTCCGATGTAATAAGCAACGTACGAAGAATGGACCCCTTGTAGGCTAATCTGCTCTTCCTCAGAATTTATTTTTTTCTATGGCTCTGGTGTAACGTAAAGTGAAACTAGAGAGGGTACAATTACTGGGGAAATTGTAGGGTGTGCTTGCTTGCATCGGTTGCAGATGGGTCCGTTTATTATGAAACAAGCTATTCTAACAACTTTGTCACCGGCAGTATTTTTCAGATGGAATCGCGATTCAAACAGTATCGTCTACTAACTGAAAATATGCCCCCAAATACGTAAATAAGCTTGATATCTATTTAGGGGGAAATGGCTAATTCAAAAGAAGTTTGCTGGAAGCGATGATTGTCAGTAACAAAGCCAAAAGCGACAATTTTGTCTCAGTCGAGAGCCCTGCGTGGACAAGCTGAATTGTGCTACGAGCACGATTTTGAATTGTGCTACGAGCACAGAGATTGTGCTTGCTAGCCAAACTTCACCGAGGGGATGGTTTGACTGCTCCTGAAATGAAAATAATTAATTTTCAGAATCAGAATCAGGATTCGGTTTATTTGCCATGTATGTTATACAAACACGGAATTTACTGTGGCAGGGAGGTGCGAACACTAAACATATACGAATCCTAAATTAAGTAAAGGTCCAAAAGTTTAACTATTCCTAAGAACTAAACAATCTAAGAATAAAACAATTTAAATATAAAATATATATATACAAATACGAATAAGAATAAGAATGAGCAGCAAGAGTGGTCAACATAGTGCAATCAAATACTGGGCTAAATAATGAATGAATGTCAGTGGGAGTCCTTGGCCTTGTTGAAGAGGCCAGTAGCAGATGGAAAGAAACTGTTCTTATGGCGTGAGGTTTTGGTCCTGATGGACCGCAGCCTTCTGCCGGAGGGGAGTAGCTTGAACAGGGAGTGGCCAGGGTGGGAGGGGTCAGCCACAATCTTCCTTGCTCGCCTCAGGGTCCTTGAGGTGTGCAAGTCCTTGAGGGTAGGCAGATTGCAGCCGATCACCTTCTCAGCAGTGCGATTGATACGCTGCAGTCTGCTCTTGTCCTTGGCAGTGGCAGCAGTGTACCAGATGGTGATGGAAGAGGTGAGGATGGACTCAATGATGGCTGCAAAGTGCACCATCAATGGACCTCATTCTCAAAAATGTTCGGAAGTTTCTTCTGAAATGTTTCTAACGGGCTTCGGAAAAACAACGTAAGAAAATGACATCCACCAAATTCATGAACGCTTGAAAATGTGTTCCCACACAGCAGAAGTTTTCTGAGCTGTACTCCCCGGCAAGAGTTGTGTTGAAAGCGCTTCCTCGTGCTCCTGAATTTGCATACATACACGCCCCGACAGCTCCTTATAAGGGCATGCAACAGCAGTGACGTGTGCAGTCAGAATCGACACAATTAGGAAAGCAACAGGAACGCAAGTTATGTCCAAGCAAAAAGCAACGGGTGCACCGGTGCAACATCATACCAGTAAGATGAGCAGTGGAATTGTTCTCCACTGGATCTAACAGTGTGCACACTAAGCAAGGTTAATTATTCTAATTATTTAAATCCGAGGATGTCTGTTATGGCAAGCCGTTTTATCATTTAACCAATGAATTCTTGATATCCAAAATTAGATTTCTTGATTTAAAAAATACAATTCTAAGCTTTTTTAGTAAGTATGACAAGCCGTTTTATCATTTAACCAATGAATTGTTTATATCAAGAATTCGAATTGTTGATATCCAGAATTGAATTCTGGATATCCAAAATTCTAATTCTTGATATCCAAAATGCAATTCTTGATATCCAGAATTCGAATTTTGGATAACAAGAATTCATTGGTTAAATGATAAAGGGAGCTGATGTTCAGTTCCCACTTGAGGTCCTGTGAGAGTATGGTGCCCAGGAAGTGGAAGGACTACACATACCCCCTTTTCCACCAAAGTGAACCGGGAGCTAGTTTGGAGCTGGTGCTAGAGCCAGTTCGGAGCTGGTTCAAGAACGGAGCTTACTAAGAACCGGTTTGCTTTTCCACGGGCGAGAGCCACCACAGAGCCACGTCATTACGTCACTGTATACATCTCATATTTCCCAGCAACGCTAGCGCGGTAGCGCCAAACACAACATCAACAATGGCGGACGTTTCGTTGCTGCTCATGGTTTTGCGAACCTACATCGGCATCCAAACACGGCGCATCCGACGTGTTTGTTCAACTTGCCATTTCTATAGAAAGTGATTACAATCGAGAATAATAAAAGTCAGAGCAAATTTACAAATTAGCAGTTTCATCAATAAAATAAGCACATTTTCAGCAACTACACTGCCTACTTCTCGATACATTTTCATTCAGATTCAGATTTACAAGTATCGTCTAGCTGAAATATGAATTGTAAAAACTTAGAGCAATGGCGGCCAAAGCGTTTTGTTGGTCACGGTAACCCCGCCCCAAGCGGTTCTTTATTGGTTCGTAAACTAGACCAGCTCCGAAGTGGTGCTCGTTGCGAACCACGTACGAACCACGTACGCACTACTTTTCCGGTTCCTAGTTTGTCGAAAGAGAAAGAACTGTTTCGCAATTAGGCACCGGCTCCGAACCAGCACCCAAAATGTTGGTGGAAAAGGGGTAACAGTGTTGACTGGGGAGTCACACAGGGTGATCGGAGTGAGTGGGGCTGTATTCTTCCTGAAGTCCACAACCATCTTCACTGTCTTAAGAGCATTGAGCTCTAAGTTGTTCAGACTTGTGTTCCCAGCTTAACGCACTGCTTCCTGTCAGACAGGAAGTCTGTGATCCACCTGCAGGTGGAGTTGGGCACGTTCAGCTGGGACAGCTTGAAGCAGGGCGGGGATGATGTTGTTGAAGGCAGAGCTGAAATCCACAAACAGGATCCTGGCGTAGGATGATGGGGAGTCCAGAGGCCTGTTCCATAAAGCGAGTTTACCGAATAAGCCAGACTTATGTCAGTTAGTCAGACTCATTTTTAGTTCCATAAAGCTAGCTCAACATAGTTCGAACTCGGTTACTATGGTAACTTGGGCTGCGAAACTAGTCTGGTCCGGGGGAGGCTAACTGTCAGGCTTAGCGTGACTTGGTGCTTAACCAGACCTTCCTGTAACACTGACCCGCAGGAAAACAATGATTTACCATGGATATTCTCATTTTCTTATTCTCATCAGTTCAGTATGTTTAACATTGATAGAAAATCTACTTAGCCTACAACATTTAGCCTAATGCATTAAACGATGATGAACAATGATTTGATACACGCCACGTTAAACGTAGCCTATGGCTTGCCTAGTTTGTGATTACAAATGTTTAGGCATCAGGCATAGGCCTATCTCAATCTAAAGTATCTGAGTATAATTATCATAGCTGTATAGTTGTTAACAGTAGTATACAATTACAAAACAAACCTAAATCCATAGGCTACATCTATATCCTCCATTTTCCCGACACAACCATGTTAAAAAGTTAGGCTACTGGGTAATGTATTGATTAATAGTAGGCTATTTATTTAAAACAATGTCAAAAAAGTAAATTTACATGGGTGAAATTTAAAGGGTGTCTGTTTCTTAATCAACAAAGTAACTGAAGGTCTAAAAAAGGACCTTGACCTACGTAGCCTATCGTTCACGTCAATCATGGCGTGTCGTTTCATTTTGATGAAGCGGTAGATGAGGTAGCTGTCACAGTACAAGGCTTAAATGGAACGTTCTTTCTGGAATAAGTCACGTGGCCGTGTGCATTGCTTTTGCCTTGGTGGATTGTATGATCCATGTTTTACCTCTCGGGCTGCTTAAGAATAGGGTGCACGCGCAATTAGCTTGACTACTTAAATCCGACTTGAATTAGTAGGACTGCGTGAGCTGAAATTGGCCTTTATGGAAATGCTTTAGCCCCGCTTGACTTGTTAAGCTAATTCAAGTCAAGACTTTAAGTCCAACTTATGCTTTGCGGGGGTTCTGCCTCTTGAAAAGTCTGTTAACTTCACCCTCCTGAATGGAGAGAGTTGTCACTGTAGAGGGGGGGGGGGGCACATGGGTGGGAGGGGGTAGATCAGGACAGTCCAATTGTCTTTCATATCTACAGTAGAACTTGTTCAGGTTGTTGGCCAGGCAGGAGTCGTTAGTGGAGTGGAGGGCTCTGGGCTTGAAGTTGGTAATCTGCCTGAGCCCTCTCCAGACAGAAGCAGAGTTGTTAGCAGAGAACTTGCGCTTCAATCTCTCTGAGTACAGTTGTTTAGCGTCTCTCACCACCTTGCTAAACCTGTTATTTGACTCCTTGAATCGGTCTCTATCCCCACTCCTAAATGCTTTCTCCTTCTCTGACCTCAACCTTCTGAGCTCTGCTGAGAACCAGGGCTTGTCGTTGTTGAAGTTCACCCTGGGGCCTGTTGGAATACAGCAGACCTCACAGAAGCTGATGTATGATGTCACAGCCTCTGTGAGTTCATCCAGACTATTGGTAGCAGTCATGAACATATCCCAGTCAGTACAGTCCAAGCACGCCCGCAGATCCTCCATAGCCTCACTGGTCCACTGTTTTGATGTCCTCACAACAGGTTTACAGAGCTTTAATTTCTGCTTGTATGCAGGAATCAGGTGGACCATGGTATGGTCAGAGTGACCCAGTGCTGCACAAGGTACGGCGTGGTAGGGTCTACTGACTGTAGTGTAGCACTGATCCAGAGTGTTCTCTTCTCTGGTTGGGCATTTGATGAATTGTCTGTATTTAGGGAGTTTGTGGCTGAGATTACCTTTGTTAAAGGTAAAACAAGGGAATCCGGGTTTGCTCGCTCCACACTCAGAACATTTACATGTAGTCATTTAGCGGCTGCTCTTATACAGAGCGACTTACAGTAAGTACAGGGACATTACCCCTGAGGCAAGTAGGGTGAAGTGTCTTGCCCAAGGACACAACGCCATTTGGCACGGCCGGGAATCGATCCTGCAACCTTCTGATTAATAGCCCGATTCCCTATTTGCTCAGCCATCTGACTCCCATCTGTTCGCCGAGCATGCGTTGGGCCTCTTTAACCTGTGGACCCAGTGCCATGTAAACTCCGACCAAAATGAGTGACGCACATTCTCGTGGCGAGTACAAAGGTTTACAGTTCACAAAAAATGATTCCAGATCCGGAGAACAATGTTGCAGAATCACTGTCACATCTACACACCAGCCACTGTTGATGTAGAAACAAATACCACTGCCTTTGGTTTTGCCTGAGAGTGCAGAGTCCCGGTCAGCTCTCACGAGTTGAAAGCCTGCCAGATGTAATGCGGTGTCTGGGATCAAATCGCACAGCCATGTCTCCGTGAAGCACAAAACCAAAGATCATAGTAGCTGAATAGCTTCACCATCAGTAGATGACGTTTGTTCATTTTATTGCACAGTGAACGTTCTTTGGAGAGGAAAAAACTTGTACTGTACGGATTCCACGTCTGCGTAACCGAACTAGCGCTCCCGCTCACTTTCCTCTTCTTCGGCGTTTAACTGCATGGGCAAAGCCTAGCGCGGCACTGGCTAGAATTCCCACTAAATCTGCTGCTGGAAGCAGAAAAGTGGGAAATTAATCCACAGGAGTTGTAGTCCTGATGTTAAGAAGTTCTTCTCTTGTTAGAAAACCCCAGAAATCTTGGCAGAACACTGAATTAACAGACAAAACAAGACAAAACAGGGCGCACCTAGCAATCGAGGCAGCCATAATAGGCGCCATCTTGAATGTGAAAGAATATGGATTTTGACATAAAGTGTAGGCTGTGTAATTGAAGACAGCAACGCACCACACAAACTTTTAAATACAAAGTTTAAATACATTTTTAAATGTAATATTTCTTACTGTACATGCAAATCTTGAATTGCCTAAATATATGATGCTGCTAGTACACTAGCACGTTGTATCTATGCATTGTTGCTCACGTGTGCGGACGTAGGATAGCTCTGAGTTCCCTTGTGCGACAAAAGGCACTTTTTGCCACAAAAACTTAATTAAAATCTAAACCGTGCAACGGAACGTAAATCCCAATAGAAGCAAGACAATCGTGACCAAGACGAACATTTTGACACTGACGTTGTCTATGTAGTCCAAATATTGAAGGGTCCTTAAGGCTGTGAAAATAAAATATATATGTGAGAGAACAAAGGTTGTGCCCATGCTGAAGGCAATGCACACCCAACTAGTTGATGCTAGCTAGTTAATTAGTCGTGATACCTGCCTCAGTCGGTAGCATGCCAATAGTACTGTTCGAAAGTTTATTTCACCAGTGATAAACACGCTAACTCTCTTAACTTGTTGCATCCCGAGGGTTACTTTTTCCGCTGCGTACAACCTGAGGGATTCGTGCACTTTCAGTCTTTGACGAGACATTAAAAAAACTGCTCAGACCGCAGCAACAGTATAACCAAAAATTTGAGAGGTATACCTTGAAACCAGTAACCGGCCCATGCCTACAACCAAGGTATGCAGAATACCATCTCTGAACACACAACACGTCGAACCTTGAAGCAGATGGGCTATAGCAGCAGAAGACCACCAGGTGCCACTCCTGTCAGCTAAAAACAGGAAACTGAGGCTACAATTCGCACAGGCTCACCAAAATTGGACAATAGAAGAATGAAAAAACGTTGCCTGATCTCGATTTCAGGTGCGACATTCAGATGGTAGGGTCAGAATTTGACGTAAACAACATGAAAGCTTGGATCCATCCTGCCTTGTATCAACAGTTCAGGCTGGTGGTAGTGGTGTAATGGTGTGGGGGATATTTTCTTGGCACACCTTGGGCCCCTTAGTACCAATTTAGCATCATTTAAACGCAACAGCCTACCTGAGTATTGTTGCTGACCATGTCCATCCCTTTATGACCACAGTGTACTCATCTTCTGATGGCTACTTCCAGCAGGATAAATTTGAAATTTATTGTTTGGAGGATAACCCCTTGAGATGCAGCATCTCGTTTTCGAGGGGGTCCTCAAGACACAAGACAAAGACAAATACATGCACATTCAAAGTCGCTCAAGTTCCCCCACTCCCAGACCTCACCCACCCCACCGACTCTTTATTGAATACATATTGTAATATTGAGAGGTATATATACACATATACATACATACACATATACATACATATATATGCACACATATACACAAACCTTCACCTGTACACACGTACAATATTTATACATAAAAAAAAAAAAAAAAAGAAAAAAAAAAAAAAGAAAGAAAAGTCCAGTCAAACATGAGCAAAACATTTACAGCAATAATTTGCTTGTAAGTGATTATAAAGGGATATTTTGAAGGAGTGCAAAGAAGTGATAGATCTTAGAGACCCTGGTAGGCTATTCCAGTCTGAGGGGGCTTTAAATTTAAAGGCACGCCTGCCACTCTCTTTTGAGATGTTTGGTACAGTAAAGAAGGGGTATTCGGTGTGTCTCAATCTGTACATAGGTCTATATGGAATTAAATATTCCTTCAGGTAAAGAGGATAGTCAGAGTAGATACATTTGAATATAATCTGGTACCAGTGAAACTGTCTTCTGGCTTTTGGTGATAATAAATTCAGTGTGTTATACATAATACAATGGTGAGTAGTGAACGGACATCTCAACACAAATCTGCACATACTATTGAAAACAACATTTAGTGCTTTTAGATTAGATTCTGATGTGTTTTGATAGACAACATCTACATAGTCTAATATAGGAAATATTAGCTGTGTCACAATTCTTAACCTAATCAGTTGAGTGAAACAGTTAATAGAATGATACAATTTTCGTAAATTACAATTTATTTTATTGACTACTAAATGAATGTGACGCCTAAAGGAGAGTTGTGAGTCAAGTACAAGGCCCAAATATTTGAGTTCATCAACTTTAACTAGCGGAGTATCATCTGAGAATTTGAGTAAGAGATTGTTGTCTTGATTCAATGTAGCTGATCTGGTGGGAAACAGCATACTATATGATTTTTTCTTATTGAGTAGTAGGTGGTTGGAATGGAACCAAAGTTGGATGGCATTAAAGTTAGATTGCAGTGTGGATTGAATCCTAGAAATCGACGAGTTAGATGCATAGATCACCGTGTCATCTGCATATAGATGAATAAGACAGTCAGAGCACATTTGAGGAAGATCATTGATAAATATAGAAAATAAAAGAGGCCCTAAGGAAGAGCCTTGAGGGACACCTTTTTCCATTATTAAGGATTCTGATAAATAACCCTGAAAAGAGACTCGCTGACGTCTAGAATGGAGATAAGAGTTAAACCAAAAAAGAGATTGTTTAGAGAGGCCTATCGCATTTAGTTTGTCAAGAAGCATATAGTGATCAACCATATCGAAGGCCTTAGTGAGATCTATAAATATTGCGCCAGTCGACATGTTATTGCCTAAGGAGGATGAAACATCATTGGTGAATTTTAGAAGAGCAGTAGTTGTAGAAAACTTAGGTCTGAAACCAGATTGATTAGGTGACAGAATGGAGAAATCATTAATATATTTAAATAGTTGATTAAATATTAGTTTTTCAAACACTTTTGCTATACTACTTATGATGGAAATGGGTCTGTAGTTGTTAAGGTCAAGTGCATCGCCACCCTTGTGTATTGGTGTTACTCTGGCAGACTTCCACATTGATGGAACCACACAGGTGGATAACGATAAGTTAAATAAGTCCGATAAAGGAAATGCCAGTACATGAGAGGCGAGTTTGATAAACTTGATCTCCAGACCATCAGGATCAGTACCATTACCTGCTTTTAGATCAGAGATTGCCTGTTGGACGTCAATAGGATTCATTGAAGCGAATGAGAAGGAGCTGCTTAACTCATCTATCGGATTAGAGTAAGAGAGGTTGAACGATTGTGAACTACAAATAGTGGAGAAGTGTTGGTTAAAAGCATTGGCAACCGCAGAAGGATCACTAATAATGTCATTGTGAACTTTGACTTTTGTGGCAATGCTTTTAGTCGATTTGTTGAGTAAAGAATTGAGACTTTTCCAGAACTTCTTAGGACTTCTGAAGTTATTAGACAGAGAATCTTTATAATAGTTTGATTTGGCGTTTCTTGTTTTAGTTGTACACATATTTCTTAATTGTTTATATGCAGCCCAGTCTGTTGAGTCCTTTGACAGGCGGTATTTTTCCCATGCCTTATCTCTTTGTTTAAAAAGATGTATTAGATCAGCATCAATCCAAGGTAGGTGTCTGCCCTTAACCCTTACTGATATCCAAGGGGCATGTTTGTCAATAACTTTAAGAACTTCAGTGTAAAGAAAATGCCAAGCATCTTCAACAAAAGGTATAAGTTGAAGCCTATTCCAATTTATATTTACTATATCTTGAATGAAAAACTCAGTGTTAAGATGCTTACTCTGCCTTACCCTGATTACCTTGGGTGGTAAGCGAGGCAATCTAATTTTCCATACACAGAAAACCATAGAATGATCGCTAAAGCAATCGGGTAGTACACCAGATTCAGTGATTCTTTCAGAGTGGGTGACCAAAATCCAATCTAATAAAGATTTAGATCTGTGGTCAACCCGAGTAGGTTCTCGGATAAGTTGAGTCAGGTTTAGGGTCTCAAAAAAATGTCTGTCGTTTAGAGATGAACGGTCTAACCAGTTGATGTTAAAGTCACCCAGTATAATCATCTCATTTGAGTTATCCACAGATTTGATAGTAGTGCCTATGGAGTTTATTGACTCTGAGGGGGAGTTTGGAGGCCGGTAAATATTCCCTATGATCAGCTGTTTATTTGCGTGAAAACAAATTTTAACAAAAAGGCATTCAAAATGCACAGGGTTTTCCTTCGGGATTACAAGTTCGGAAAATAAATTTGAGGAGAGATAAGTGGCTACTCCTCCACCACGAGCACCCCTGTCAGCTCTATACACAACATAGCCATCCAGTTTGATTTCATCATCTGATATTTTTGTATTCAGCCAAGTCTCAGATAGTGTGATAACACTGGGTTTATTATAGACAAGCCAGGCTCTTAAAAGATCAATTTTATGTGGCAAGCTTCTTATGTTCAGGTGAATGACAAATAAGCCTTTACCCATATATACTATTCAGGGACATAGGAGAAAAGGTGGACGGGGGATGAGGGGTATAGTGAGGGAGAGAGAGCAACATACACGCAGACACACACACATACCCACGCACACACATACACAAATCACAAACTGGCTAGGCCAAAGCATTACAGAATGCAGATTCCATCTGCTAAATTTCTCACTGAAATAACATGAAGTGAGGGACTATTATTACATATTTTTCATACTGGAAATAATAATTTAGGTCAAGTTAAATCCAAGCCTTTAATAGTATGAAATAAAAGGAAATACTATTGGCCAATATCATTCTAAATAAATCGATTCGAAAGAAAAAGCTCAATAGCTAGGTAGGTTAGCAGGCCTACTTAGGTTTACCATATATCAACCATAGGACCTTAAAGAAGAACACAGGAGAATGGCCAAAATGTATCTAAGTGGCCTGAGAAACAGGTAGCCAAAGCTACTCAGTAAATAACAGAGTTCACTTCAATAAATTCATATATAAGCCTTTCATTGCCACAAATAATATTTAACAAATTGAATCTTATACCTCAATTAAATGAGACGAAGTAAGTCATTTTGGGGAATGAGTCTCAAGATCCTGAATGAAAGACTCTGCATCTCCAGGGCTTTTGAACAGGACTGCTTTGCCCGCTGCAATGATCCTCAGTGAGGCCGGATAGAGAAGAGAATATTCCATATTCCGTTCGCGGAGCTTTTTCTTGATGTTGTCAAACTGCCGACGTTTGATGACCAAGCTAGCGCTGAAGTCAGGAAAGATGTGGACGCGGTTGCCTTTGTACATTAGTTCCTTTTTCTCACGTGAGAGACGTAGTATTTGTTGTTTATCTTGGAGGCTGAGGAGTTTTACCAGGATTGGCCTTGGCCCAGGTTTCTGCACATTCGTGTGTACCGTAGTGGGATAACGATGGGCTCTCTCGATGACTGGAGGCAGCTTAAAGTTCTCTGCCCCCAGGAGTAGCTGGATAAGGTCTTTCATGAAACCAAGGATGTCCTGGCCCTCAGATTTTTCCGGAACATGCAAAAAGCGCAGATTGTATGCCCTACTCTGATTCTCTGCATCCTCAATTTTGTCGCGCAGGTAAGAGTTTTCGCTCACAAGTGTTTTAACATGCTTTTGTAGATCAGTTAAATTATCTTCATTTGCGCTTACTCTTTGTTCAAGTTGTGACACATGATCACCGAGTGTGGACAGCGAGCCTTGTATTGTTTGTAAGCCCGATTGAATAGTATCCATTTTCGCATCAAAATGGGAAAACGTATCCAATTTCAGTTGCTGTATAGCGTTCCAAATTGATTGATTGGAAATCGGTGTCTGATCCATGGCGAACTCTAGACACGCGGATCTCAGTTAGGGAACTTTGCAACAAACGTTTCTATGCAACAAACAAAGTTTCTTTTACAACGTGCAGAAGTTCAGTTCGTATCGGATTTGTTACGAGATAATGGAACTTTAGAATTTGGGCATGAAGGTCGAAATTATGACATTTAGCAGACTACACCTGACACTCCTGTTGCTTACGCCGCCATTTTTCTTCCGCAACTGACTGCTGGAATGTGGAATAATGCATGTCACAAAGCTCTAATCATCTCAAACTGGTTTCTTGAACATGACAATGAGTTCACTGTACTCCAATGGCCTCCACAGTCATCAGATCTTAACAAAGTCTGACAAATCTGCAGCAACTGCGTGATATTATCATGTCAATATGGACCAAAATCTGGAATGTTTCCAACACCTTGTTGAAAGTATGCCACAAAGAATAAAGGCAGTTCTGAAGGCAAATGAGGCTCCAACCCGGTACTAGCGAGGTGTACCTAATAAAGTGGCCAGTCAGTGTACATCACAGTGACGTGGCGTTGGCGCCGTCTCAAGTCGGACAAAAACTGTAACCGGCATGCGCTGCTTCAAGTCAGCCGCCTATCGGCGCCACATGAAGTCGAACACACCGAATGGCACTATGGATGATGTCAAAAAAAGCTTACTAGCTATGCCCACAGTGATTGGCTGACAGGAGGTGGGTCTCTGTCAGTGATTTTATCATAGAACTGTAGAACAAGGTATCATGTTACCATATTCAAAAAAGAATTGTAGGCAAAGTATCACAAATTAAACAAGTATGTAAAGCTAATTGTCAGTCTGTCACAGGTAGGCCTACATTTCGTAAAGAAATAGTGAATATAAAGGCAGCCATGTGAGTTGTCGATGGGGGGTCTGGAGAAGACATTTTTTGTTTGAAGCAATGTCCCACTGACAAATGGCTAAGATAGCTACCGTTCGTCTGCACTGCATTTCCCTGTGACCAGCATAGAGTTCTCAAAACTTTGATCTCTGGTGTTATTGGGTAGTTTCTACTCAGTGGCGGCTGCTTGTCTTTCAAAGAGGGGAAGCTCATTTTCGGCCTAGATCATAACAATTTTGCATTTATTTGGCTAGTTCACTGGCTAGTTCACCCCTACGACACTAGCCTAGCCTACTGTATGAATGAATGAATGAATAAACGAACGATCTAACGAAACGATATTAACCTGTTAAGTAGGGCTGCAACAACGAATCTATTAAATCGACTAAAATCGATTATTAAAAGCGTTGGCAACGAATTTCATTATCGATTCGTTGTATTACGCCACTCAATAAGTTGCGGAGATGTTTGAGTGTTAAAAAAAAAGGTTGAGCGCGGAGCGGAGGTAGAGGAAAGGCCATCGGACAGACGTTGATAAGTAACGATGTTCTGAAACACATGGCGGAGGCAGAGAAATCAGTACGACCCAAGTCATCCAAGGTGTGGGAGCATTTCACACTAAATACATCGAAAAAGTGTGTTAATTGACGAGGTGAAGTTAGTTTCATATTCGACATTCGTCTCACATTCGGAAGACGCTACTTTGCAGCATCGCGTTAGGGACCGGGTGAAAACTACCCATACCATTTTGAAAAATGTAGACTTTTATAATATTTTTGGGAATATAAAAACTCAAACAGACACCACAGTATCTTTACAATGTCTGGTATACTTCCACAGCCTTTACTTTTCAATGAAGTTTCAAATAAAATGATAGAAAATCACAAATCTTTGAAAATAGCTTCATCCTCGCAAATCTCATTTTTTTCTAAATTGTGTAAAAAAACTAATATATACACCAGATTATTATAATAAAGTCTGCTCTACTTTCGCAACCTTTAAATTCTCAATAAAGTTTTAAACAAAACTCAAATAATTAGCTCATCTTGGAAAATAGTATTAAATCAACGCTAATATTAATAACTTTTTCAAAATTGTGTGCCTGTTTGTGCACATTCTGAAGATTTTTTGCACTGTGAATTTGCACTGTCAGTTCTGTTTTTGAATAAAGGGTTGGAAATTAATGCTTTTTTGTTTTAGTTTTTTTATCCGATTCATCGATTATTCGAAAAAATAATCGACAGATTAATCGATAATTAAAATAATCGTTAGTTGCAGCTCTACTGTTAAGGAGTAGCGTTGCACAAATGTGATTGTTGCGGGCCCCACAGCGTACTATTGCACATATGCGATTTCGAATATTCCAATTGAATATTTTCCGATATACCAATACTATGGGACAAATGGTTTAGTACGGCTTCCAAATGTACTAATGAGGAGGCGAACAAGTAACACTAGCATGGTAGTAGCATTGCTACGAGTATTTTGCTAGGTACGTTAGCCCAGAAGCAAACGAAAGCTAGCTAGCTCCCATTTCTGAAAAATAACTTGCGCTGTGGGGACCGTCGGAAATATTTAGAACTCACGTATCTAAGGGTTAAACTCGAAGGAGGAAATGTGGGAATTTTAAATGTTACATTTAGTCATTTTAGCAGACGCTCTTATCCAGAGCGACTTACAGTAAGTACAGGGACATTCCCCCGAGGCAAGTAGGGTGAATTGCCTTGCCCAAGGACACAACGTCATGTGGCTCGGCCGGGAATTGAACTGGCGACCTTCAGATTACTAGCCTGATTCCATAACCGCTCAGCCACCTGACTGTGAATGCACTGGAATTACAGTGCATTCACACTGCAGCGGAGCGTACGGCGCGGGGCGTCGGCATCAAATTCATTTTCAATTAAACAGACGCTCACGTAGGGCATTGTGGGAAGGCGAGCGAAGCGGAGCGTTGAAAGTTGGATTTTTCTCAACGTTATGTAAATGAGGAGCGTTGAAGGCTGGCGTTGGCCAATCGGATTGGTTTCTTGATTTTTGTAACGTAGCAACCGTTGCTCATGGTAAACATTTTCTAGGTTTGACGATGGAGGAGAAACTGAGTTTCAGTGTATGTGTCACCCAGTCTTGTTTTATACGTCTCTGTACGATTAAAGAGACGTTAACAAAAAAAATATAGCTCTAACTGGTGCAGGGTTGCCAAGGTTGTCGGTGTCCCTGGTGTGTTTTTTGTACTTTTAAATTCAGTCTCGTCGCATTAGCTAGCTACATAGCTCAAACTTTCTTCTGTGCTAGCTGCATACTACAGTAGTCTAGCTAGTCTAGTTCACCCGGCATACGATTGACATTCAATGTTGAAATGCTGGTTGGCAGTCACTTGCTAGCCATACAGTAAATGTGTAGTGGCCATAATCTAGCGAATGTTACTGGAAAAATGTCTTATGGCGCGATCAAAAAAATATTGCCGTTAATCTATTCTCAAAGTTGGATTGGGATCTGGGTCTATACTTTGCAAGTTATGATGACTTTCACCTTGATATTTTAGCATGGATGTATACCTATCACTGTAGCGGGCGAGAACGAGTTTTCGAACCTGTGTGTTTGCCTTGTGTATGAAATTATCACATCAAGCGTGACGTGCTAACATGGATGCAGCTATGAAGCCGCCGGGTTTGCTTCAGGGAAAATGTATTTTTAAGAAGCTGGCCAATGGAAACCTCGACAAGACAAAGGTTGTTTGCACCTTGTGCTATGCGGAATTAGTTTACTGTAGGAGTTCTTCCAGTCTTAAATACCACCTAAATGCAAAGCATCCCTTAGCTAATGTGGAAGATGCCGGGCCAAGCACTGATGTAGCGCAGGGGAAGAGTTGTCGTCAAACTACTATGTTTGAGTGCAACCTAGGCTAGCCCGTCAGCACAGCTCTATCAGCCAAGCTAACTAATCTAATAAACAGTTAATAAACACAAGTACATTTTATTGAACATAATTTATTTTCATCACCAATTATCATAGTAGAACAGCTTTCTCAAGCAGTTTGTGATGCATTTTGGAAACAGGAGATGAGCCCCTGGTCTAATACGCCACCTGGCTTGAGAAACCCGTTCTCAAAGACTTACTTTTAGTCATTATTTGGGTAGCACATATATTCTGAATGCCTTTGGCGGTATTCAAATGAGCCATTTTAATCTAGATTAACGAAAAGATTACAGTGAGATTAATCTAGATTTAAAGAAATTATCTATGCCCACCACTAATTTATATCAATAATGATAGATATTGTAACTACCTGAACCCAAGTCTGCACACCAGGGGCGGAGCAAGGGTTGTGTCTCAGGGGAAACTGATTGGGGGCCCCCCTGTTATTAACAGTTTGCAGTGCAATAAAAAATAACAATAAAAAGTAACCAATGGCCACCTCTATTGTGAACAGCACATATAAGCCTATATAATAAATGTGTTCAGTCATCATAGCCCCTAATGTGCAAACAAAATGTAGGCTTAGGCCACTAGCCTCGCATTTAGCATTCTTTCGAATCTTTCACACACAGTAGGCCTACACAAATCCATGCATAGATGGGTTTAATGATCTGTCCATTTACCAAATACACTATATTCAAATTCAAAGATAAGAGGTCATAACATAGGGAGTCAGGTGGCTGAGCGGTTAGGGAATCGGGCTGGTAATCTGAAGGTCGCCAGTTCGATTCCCGGCTGCGCCAAATGACATTGTGTCCTTGGGCAAGGCACTTCACCCTACTTGCCTCGGGGGGAATGTCCCTGTATTTACTGTAAGTCGCTCTGGATAAGAGCGTCTGCTAAATGACTAAATGTAAATGTCATAAGCCCCCCCAAATTAAGTTAAAGACAGTAGCCTATAGTCAACGTAACAGTGACAACTAATAATAAACAAACATAGGCCCATATAACAATTCTTTCAGCAACAATTTGGGCAAGCCCCCATGAAAAAAAAAAACTGTGTGCAACACTGTTGACCACCACAAGACTATAATCATTTTCTTTTCCAAACTGACATGTATTGTGCATCTCTCAAAACCAGCAAACTCACCCTACACACAAGTCAAAATACAAACACATTATTTATCAACTTCAGACAGCTGAAAGTCCTCCCTGCCTTCGCACTGCTTATCGGAATTGTCAAGTACCTAAATGTGAAAAAGAATGGCATGGTTGGGGAAAGCACGGTCCATGTCGTTGTCAAGAAGAAATGTTGTGTTTAGATCATTTTTTTCCATGCTCAGCTCCCGGTACATTGTACAAAGTGTAACAAATTCATCAACCACATCATCGGCCTTAGACAGATATTCCGAATAGAACTCCGCAAGCGCTCTAACTTTCCGAGCAGCATCAGGGTGACAAAATGTTTTGGGTTCATCACAGCAAATTTCTCAGCCATTCTCCTGAAATCAACAAAACGATGCTAAAACTGCAAAAGATTACTCAACGTCTATCCTACTGTACGTCTACTACGTCTCTACGTTATGTAAACAAATAGAAAATGTATCTATATTTAGTAAAATTGTAACAGGAATGAATGAGACACTAAAACCACCTGATGATCACGATAATCCTTGTTCATACAACTAGCCCAGGAACACTGCGCCACAATAATAATCTCACCTACAAAGAAGGAATCTGATATATTTGCGAAGAAATTGCTCACAACTATATAGAAAAACTACATTTAGTCAAGTTGACTACCATCGATACAATCAACGTTTTGTTGCCAAAGAGAAATTATGAAAAAAACGCCAGATTTCATTGAAAATGGATTGGAAACCGACGCTCCGCGCCGCTCCGCTGTTGTGGACACGCACCGTAAGGCCTACTTTACTTACATAGCCTATTAGATGTTACATGTTGTCATAAATTCCCATCTGAGATTCAAGCAAGCAGACTTTAATTTTAGAAAACCAGACGCTGATTGAGCCAAACCAGGCGTTAATTTCGTTTGGTTTGCTAGACACGTCTCAAATAGCACGCGTTTATTTAGACGTGTGCTTTGAACGTGTCACGTGGCACGGTTCAATTTGATGCGATAAGTTGCAAATCGGGGGCGTCTTAATACTTGCCCACTAGGCCTTCCATACTCCATTCACCCCCAAAGATGCTGAGCGTCCGTGGGTGGGACGTAATCGCAGCATTTATCCAATGACCGGAAAAAAACCTGTTCAAAGCAGCCACATTGAAGTCCATGGACGGACGCCAGGCTTCAACACGGATATGCACTCTGACGCTACGAGAATGTATGAGAAGGAAATCGAGTCAGTCGACATGCTAGCTGATTCTGAACGAACTCGTCTCCGAGATTAACGTGTTCTAACGCATTTAAAATGTTAACACAATACTAAATATTTGACCATTAATTTGTCATTTTAGGGGAAGCCGAGCTTCCCTCGAAATCTTAAAGGGGCAATTGACTGCAAAACCGATTTTACCTTGTCATTGTTGAAAAACGACAGTTCGGAGGGTAAACTGAACATACCGTGAATATCAAAGTCCATTGACACCTCTTTCCTATTCAAATCTCAAAAATAATTTTTTTTGCTGTAAAACACTAGCTTTTTAACAAAGCCACCGGTCCTACGTAGGACCGGTGATCGCCCTCTTATTGGCTCTGGTCTGTATCTTTGTCACGCCCCAGAATTTACATCCAGACCAGCCCGAGGTAGCGTCTATCTCCGATACTAGTTTAGCTGCGCGCTGCTCTGTGTAGGCTACTTATAAGGAATTACAAAGAAGAACATTTTGAATTATAACAAGGATATTGAAAATGGACCACGATCGTAAATGCTGTGTTCCAGGCTGTACAGGGAAGGCTAACACTCACAGTCTTCCCAAGGAGCCAAACATTCAACAGGCATGGCTGCTGTTGTCTATGAGAAGATCCCGGCGAAGTTCGACACTCAATCATTCATTTGCTCTGAACATTTCACCCAAGACAGTTTTGACAACCTTGGACAATTTCAAGCAGGATATGCTAGGAAGCTGAACCTGGAAAGAGGTGCTGTTCCAACCGTATGCTCATTGCAACCGTAAGCTATAAGGACAGTATGATGTTGTGCTAACAGTTATTAGCAATGCTAACGTTTCCTGTATATAGCATACCAGGTAGAATGCTAAATACGTTTCTACACACATCAAATGACTCTAACTAGACTAGCTGTAGTCGGCATTAGAAGGGAAGCTTCCGAAAAATAGCTAGAAAACGAACTGCAGTCTGGCTTATTGCTAACGCCTGTATAGATAATCTATTTGAAAGAACTGGAGAAAGGCAGGTTCTAGATACAGGATACGTTAGCATTGCTAGTAACTGTTACTAGTAACACCTAGACTGTAGGCATGATGTAAACAAGTTTAGCTTGCTAGTTAACGCAAGAGCATAGGTAGAATGTGTGATAATTTAGCCTAGTTTATTGGCAATGGGGCTAACGTTGATTCATGTTCCTGACTGTGTTTCATTCAAATAAATAACCTGTGTAATGAAAATCTACAATTCACGATGCATGTTTGTCCAGATCTTTGTCATGTTATTTTACAGCAAGATATCTAGATCTAGCCTAGCTATCTAACTGAAGCCGAGTAGAATCACGATATGGTTTGGTTGCTAAGCTGTAGCCTAATCCAGTTTGCTTCAACAACAGAAGTGGAAACAAGTAATGTTATCATTTCAAATGATATATAGTCAATCTGTTAAAAAAAAACAGTGTTGTGTAGACACAATAGATTTATTTGCGCGTTTTTATTTCAAGTCTCCAACTTCGGTGTTTCAGCGAGTGCTGCTGTTGGCCGTGTTGCGTTTTTGCTCCCAGCTTCACTCGTTGATAACCAACCAATCAGCGCGCAGCTTATCTAAATATTAATGAGCATACCATAAAAGGAGAAAAGCTAGTGTTTTTTTCCGGGAACATTTCAGAGGATCTGTCAGAGGGCATAGAACAGCACCCGGGCCATTTTCAACCCAACCAATGTACATACCCTATTCGGAGACCTTAAGGAACAGTGTGAAATACCCAAAAAACCCAGTCAATTGCCCCTTTAAAGAAATTGCCACTGTTTCTACTACGTGACTACGGCACATACCTGAAACTCTACTCCAATAATACCCGATTATCTGGTTTAGGCGATTTTAAAAAGCTCATTATGTTTCAAAAATTGTAACGTTCCCAGCAACAGACTATTTGAGATTGTTTGTGATAGGCTACTTAAGAAGAGTCCTCTTGAACATTGAATGATGTTTTCACCGATTTAGGAGCTGGTTTTACCGTAAGAAATGCTTTGAGAAATACTCTTACAGTAACAACAAAAAATATAGGCTACAAACAAGGAGTCCTACAATTAGGACTGACACGCCCATTAATTTGTAAAGCGTTTCTCAAATCCCTTAAAATTAGACTACATGTAGGCTGATTAATTTAGCAGACGCTTTTATCCAAAGTACAAACCTTAAAAAGTAGAATGATGATTCATACTATTAATCAACTGTTCATATTGCAAACTTTAGCTGGTAGATTGCTGAACGTAATGCACCTACCTTTAATAAACTCGGACGCTCCCATTACGTCGACATCGTCAGTCATTTTAAACAAAGTTGATAGGATGGCAGAATGTTTAAGCCTTTCGAGAGTCATTCCCAAAGTCAAATTAAGTTTCAGAGCATGTCTTGGCCAAACAAAACTTTCTTTGACTTTACCTAACGTAGGCACCTACTCATTAACAAATATAACCGTAAGAACGGCAAGATAGTGATAGCTTTGGTTACTTTTATGACTCTTCTAATTATGTCTGCTAACCTGACTGGTTGTGGCGAACTAGAGAGAACTTAAAACCGGCTATCGGCTACTTCCTCCCAGTAGACTATTTCCCAAAAGAATGTGAGACGTCATAGCCAAACCTTCACATTCGAAATTCGCGTGTAAGTAGGCCTAACTATTCTAGCACCATTATATAACATTGTTTTTCTCTTTGGTTCATTTTACGGGGTGTTTTGTTGATTGCTGTAGCTGGTCTAAATACATTTTCGCTGTTGATATATTTATCCGTTTTAGCTGCCCTTCTCACTCCAGGTACCAAATCACAGCTCCCAAACCATGTAGCCTACTCACATCCCCTCCTTTTTGAAAGCATGTGACAACCAGGAGGCAACATCATTACATATCAACCACACAGGCTGAGACATTGCCATATGCTCACAACAGCCACCAGAGGTCGCCTAGTAATTCAGGTATAGCCACTTGATAAACAGACTTGCATTTTGTTAGCTTTTAAAACATTTACTTGTTAGAATTGACGGCAATAAATGATACCATATATACAAAAATATACAGTTTGGATTGGCAGGATGTCAAATGTGTAGGCCTACACAATATTCACAATTTTAATTTTGTTTCTTACTCACATTTATCAGATGTGGGACTTAACACTGTCAAGAGGTTAAATTATCTGGTGATAGAATATTTAGGGTTCCTCCGGTAGGAGGACACCTATTGTTTTTGTTAGTATTCTTATTCTTATATTTCTCCGCTAAATGGCCCAATAGCTCAAAAAGTACTGGACCGATTGTTTCCAATTTGGCCCATTGATACAACAGGTCACTCATTACTCCCAGACGGCTAGTGGCCCATGTGCTCCCATAGGTGGCGCTATAAAACACGCCCAAAGTCTAAGTGATTTCCCCAGCGCCCCATTACTCCAAAATGCCTGACAATTGGTATACATGCCTTATTTCTCATGGGGAACAAAAAAGCCTCAAGGACCCATATTGCAAGACTTATGAATTTTCTTGTACTGTCCAAATTTGGTACAACCTTCCAAACCCTTCTACTCATAAACCATAGACCCAATCGACTTGAAATTAGTTATGGATGTGTAGAATACATGTTTTTACATAGGGTGACATGGAATAAGAAATGCAATACAAAATGGCTGAAAGAAGTGTATTTATGTAAATGTCCAAATTGCCTCAATATTTTTTTTGTTAATAAATCAAATATAATTTTGACTGATTGTTTTTCAAACCTAATAGGGTTCAAGACGACATCAATCTCTAGTACCATAAACAATTTCACCTTGGTATGTCAATATATGATTGAATTCAATTGAATTGCTCCACAGTGCGTGCGCTCCAGATTCTCACAGACTCATCCTGCCCCTTGACACTAGGGTGACCACCTGTCCCGCTTTGCGTTGTGTCGCACAGCATTTTCACCCCTTGTTCCGCACGTCGCATATTGAAAATGCTGTGCTATACAGCGCAAAGGGGACAGGTGGTCAACCTACTTGACACACGCGCGAGCTTGGCAAGACGCACACACATCCTTTCTGGAAATGGTGTGCTGACCAAGCCCCACCCTCACCCTCGTTTCGCTTCCAATCGCAGCTCGCCGTTACGAATATAAAACGTTTTTTGGCGGCCATTGTTGTTTTCAACTGGAATCACCTGAAAGCCGTGTTGGAGGCAACCACGTTCGGTAAGTCCTATTTTTACACATTTTAAGCTAGAATCAATGATTGGGTTCGTGAAAGTACACTACTATTGAATTATGGTGAAGGTTTGAGCACTTTGAGACCTTTAGATCGTGAGTTTGAAGTGACGGAAACTGAACTCGAAAAGTAGCTAGCTTTTTCCCTCTGTGTAATTACTGAATCATGTAGCATCTAGGCGAATTCATCAAAAAGGTAGAGGAGGGCTGTTTTTAGGAGAACAAGCAATTCCCCACAGACCTGTCGGCTCAGAATTTTGATTTGGATTGAGAAAGTATTTGTAATAAGCCTATGCGCCAGGGAGACCGCATAGGCTTAGGCGGCAGCCATGTTTTGGTTGCATGTTCTGTTTAATTGCGTCATGTTTAATTGCGTCATGTTCATAAGTTCACCATTTCACAGTTTGGTCGACACCAAAAATTAGTTTGTTACCAGGAGGAGGGAAGCCTTTAGGAGATGTAGGAATTGTGCTACTAGCCAGATGCTCCGATTATTTTTGTGATTTGTGGAAACTTGCAAGTGGAGTGAGACTGCGTCCCGGGGGTATATTGTTTTGACAAAGCCTCAGTGACAGACTCGGCTCGCTCACTCACTGGCAGTGTGTAAACGATATCGTAATTCACTAAATTCTAGTCCTAAAACGTCAGGGAGGGCTGCTTTTTGTAGACAAGAGTCTACTGAAGATAGCCAGTATATAGGAACTTTCAAAACAAGCCTATTTCATTTGTCATTTTCCTGAGAAAGCGACCTACGTTAGCCAGGGTAGACATGGATCCTTTCTTCACTTTTACAGGTCTGGAGGGTCATGCAGAGGCCTGCTCAACAGAGTTCAACAGAGGATGCTGAGAGAAAAACTGATCCCTTGCTGGACTATCCCCCTCTAGCTGGACAGAATCAGAATCAGGACAGCTTCTCTTCAGCCCTGACCCCAGGACAGCTTCATCCAGCTGGCCTGCCCTGACTGCCTGCCTGCAGGCCCTGCTTGCCCCTGCCTGCAGGCCCTGCTTGCCCCTGCCTGCAGGCCCTGCCTGCCCCTGCCTAACCCTGCCTTTTTTACTTTGATGAAAGTCTAAATTTTTTATCCTTTCCATGTCCCAGCATGCCAAACTGCTGACTTTTAGTGTCTTAAGTAATGAAACCAGTTCAAGTTGTAGACTTTTGACCTGAATCCAATGATTAGTCATCTGAATAAAAACCACTCAAGAGAAGTACTGCTTCTTGGATGATTTGTGCTCCACATCAGTACATCTCACACATTTGCTTTTGTTTCCATGGGCTTCATGGAATTGCTAGTTTCTGCTCCACCATTGTGTAATAAAAAATATAATTTAGGATAGCAATTCCATTTTTGTGTTATCCTTTCGCATTACACACATTTAGTCAATGTACTTAAACTCAACCGATTGTTGTCATTTTACCATACTGTTCATATTGAACAGACATCAGTGTTTGGGAAGATTACTGTACATTTCCTAGCCTGGCTGCCAGCCCAACTTCTCCCCGCCCCCCAAAAAAAAAATTGGTCGTGAAGTTGGGTCTGGAGGGTCTCGTATTGGGGACCAACTACAGAAAACCAGAATCTGGGCGAACCAATGAAATTGCCAGGGCGGGCTTTATACGATGATGGACAGATGATCAACAGTAACGTAATCACCCACGTCACAAAAGAGCGCTTAAGTTGAATTCGTTTTGAACAAACATGGCTACCGCTGGAGATCTGGGATGTTATGATTCTGCCATCGAGTCTGTTTTAGAAGACATCGACAGCGCTTTAATTTTAAAAGAGGAACAGAGAGACGCAATCAAGGCATTTGTCGATGGAAAATATGTTTTTGCCGTCCTTCCTACGGGATTCGGTAAAAGTTTAATTATCAGCTGGCCCCGATGGTCGCAAAGAAGATGGGGCACAATGAAAACCCAGTGGCCATTGTGGTTTCTCCTTTTCTTTTGTGGAGTTGTAATCCTAAACGGAGAACTTGTTCGTATATGCATTGCCCTTTATTGTTTCGCTCAAAAAGGTTGACCGTGTGAACAAGTACTCCCCCTACCCTTAAATTAATTTTACAACACCGGCAAAAATTGTTTGTATTCATTCTTCAAGCATACTTCAAGTCTGCTTGTAGTTTAGTTCTGTTGACAACAACTATGCGGTGCTTAACATACGTCACATACTCTGTTGCTCTGATTGGTTGTAGATCTATCCAATTGAGCGAAGAGGCATTTGTTTTCCAGGCTCGTTTGAAACACGCCCTGTAGTCAAAGCCCAACGGAGAGTTCTCAGACTCATATTCTAACTAGAATTATGAGTATGACAACGTCAGGCTATATATTTCCATTTTTGATCTGTATTTCCATCGTAAATTTGGTCTTTAATTTCAATTGGAAGGGGTATTAAAAGGTCTTAAAAAGTCTTAAATGTAACTTGTTTACACCTGTAGACACCCTGTGAAGCCCCCAACCCCCACTCCAGAGACAGTTGGTGACAGAGAGGTGCAGACATTAAGTTAAACATAGTTATGCCTTAAGAGTAGAGTAAAAAATAGACTAAATGTGTAAATGGATGTGTAAAACCAGTTCTCTGAGTTGGTTTATGTCAGTTTAGGCAAAGGTTGTCTTTTAAACCTCTAGGTTTAAAAATAATTCAGATTTGATTGGAACTCTCTCTTTTATAAATGTATAGTTGGATTTGACATTTAACAGCCATTGAATTCATTAAGGAGATTGCAGAGGCGGCCTTACCTATGTTTCACCCATTTCAATTGAAACGGGCCCCGCCCTCCAAGGGGGCCCCCAACAGACAGCCAAAAATCCCATTAATTTTCTCAGCAAGATATTAATTGTCTGCCATAATGTCTAAACCATCCAACGTAGACTGATCAAGAGCTACGAGGTTGTGAAACGAAAGTTTCTGCTTTGAGCTAGGGCGACAGCAACGGTGCGCCCGGTGAGTTGCTCGTTGTAGAGCTATTTAAGATAAATTCGGTTTAGTGTCACGTCAGACTCTTTTTCTTCTTTGCTTTAGTTAAATAATTCAAGTTGAGGGGATGTTTGAGCAGTTTTTTTTTTAAGTCAGCCCGGACAGCTGAAAATATACTGCGCTAATCAATTACAGTAAGCAGTGAAGTTGCCGTGCGTGAAAGGGCGTGGCCTATTCCAACATAAAACGCTGTTATATATCGTTTTAATCAAATAAGGTTGGATTATTTTAATGTTGACCTTAATGTTGTTAAGATGAAAGTGCACGTAATAAAATAATATACCATTGATGCAAACCAACAGGAATCCTTGCTTGTTCTGCTCTATTATGTTTATGTTTTATGTGAGTAAGGCCCCATATTAGTTATTGAAACGGGCCCCCAGATGCTTAAGGCCGCCCCTGGCAGGTTGTTTAACTCAAACAACCATAACACAGTACATATGGTATACAAAGCTGCAGTCAGATTTGGCGAAATTGTTCGCTTCGATGTTATCTTGACATATACATGGGGTCTTGATGATGATGCGCACGCAGCTTCAAGGCAGAAAGACGCGTTACATTTCACGAGACGCCGAGACCTTAGTGTGTCACTAGCATCTCGTCATATCACGCAGTCGGAACACAGCTAGATTATCAGCGTCAGCGCTCTTGGGTACCCAGCATGCAGTGCGGCATGTCAAAAAACAGCAAGACTTGTGGAAAATAGTTTGGTTACAACAGCTATGCAAGGGATTTCAGTTGTTGCGTTCGTTCAGTTAGATGTTTGTAATGTTGTTGTTTGTTAGTTAAAATATTCTCGTTGGTCACCCTGAGAGTGCATGTTGTGTGGTTTAATCGGAAGTGAGAGTCGGCTTTTAATCATTTATGTTGGCAAAGAGATGATCATGGGCTGTGCCATAGACGTTTTGCCAATGAGGCTATTCTTGATGTATGATGATGGTTCTGGAAAGCGGTTTAAGCCATCTCTGAGAAATTCTGGAAACAGTGTTGCGAGCAATGTGTTTTGATTGTGGGAGGCAATTTTTGGTCAACGTCTAAACTTCATGCGTCCGCTACAGCATTTCTGCTTTGGCTTGTGCTGGGAGGGAGGTAAACGGCATGGATTGGGGAATAGTGTCCGGGCAGGTGTATTTTTATATAGGGTGAAATGGAATGAGAAATGTAATACAAAATGTCTGAAAGGGGTGTATTTATGTAATGTCCACATTGCCTCAATATATTTGTGTCAATAAATCAAATATCATTTTGACTGATGGTTTTCAAACCTTATTGGGTTCAAGATTACATCACTCTGAAGTACCATCAACAATTAAAAATATGATTGAATTTGAGTAGTTTAAACTTTGGCTGAATCTAACAACTCTTACCACAGAAGAAACGTTGAATGTCAATTGTGTGCCGAGTGAACTAGACTAGCTAGACTACTGTAGTATGCAGCTAGAACAGATGAAAGTTAGAGCTACGTAGGTAGCTAATGTGACGAGACTGAGTTTAACACACCAGAGAAACCGACAACCTCGGCAACCCTGCGCCACGTATATATTTTTTGTTAACGTTTCTTTAATCGTACAGAGGCATATAAAAAAAGACTGGGACACTAGACACATATACGATAAGTTTCTCCTACATCTTGAAACCTATAATTTTTTTACCATTACCAACGGTCGCTACGTTACAAGAAACAAGAAACCAATCCGATTGGCCAACGCTAGCGTTTTAACGCTCCTCATTTAAATAAAGTTGAGAAAATCCAACTTGCAAAGCTCCGCTCGCCTTCCCACAATGCCCTACGCGAGCGTCAACGCTCCGCTCACCTTCCCACAATGCCCTACGCGAGCGTCAGTAGCGGAGCCAGAGGGGTGTCCGGGGTGGCACTGGACACCCCTGACATCTGATTGGCCACCCCAAAATGTAATTCGCTACTGGAAATTTGATGCTGATTGAAATTTCATTTGACCTCTTGTTGAAGGAAGCATTTATTTTGCTGCATTGCGTGCATTATTCAAATCAAAGAGAGACATTTGTTGTGAGATACAGAAGAATAAGAAGAACAGACAGCAGAATAAAGAATATTTCCGCAGGTCCAAAAGCTCTTTTCGCGATTGAAAAAGGCCTAATATTTGAAGTAAGTTTTAAGCTTTTGTAACGGGTGTGAACCTGTGAAACTCACTCCTCAGGTATGTAATGGGCTACCCGCGTCAACGAATAGCTAGCTTTTCTTTGGCGTAGCTGGTAGTGGTCGCGCTTGGCAAGTCAGAGGTCGTGCGTTTGAGCCCAGCGAGTGGCGAATGACGCCCTGTAGTGACGGAGCGTGGCCACGTCCGTTTCACACCGTCACATTGGTGCCGTGACCCGGATTCACGAGGTTAGCACTAGCTAACCGCCGGAGTGAATTTCAGAGGGGTGAATGTAACGGGTGTGAACCTGTGAAACTCACTCCTCAGGTATGTAATGGGCTACCCGCGTCAACGAATAGCTAGCTTTTCTTTGGCGTAGCTGGTAGTGGTCGCGCTTGGCAAGTCAGAGGTCGTGCGTTTGAGCCCAGCGAGGGGAGAACGACGCCTTGTAGTGACGAGGCGTGGCCACGTCCGTTGCATACCGTCACACTTTGCCTTGGGTTTAGGTTTCCTGAACATTTTTTACGAATGTTGATTAGCCTACAGTAGCTGTGTACAGTAAGTTAATCGACTTAGTCGACTCCAACAACAGACAAACTGAGACAGTCAGTAGAATTGTACTCCGATAAAAAAAAAAATATATAATCCGGTTTTAGAACAAAAAAGTGGCTTTGTCTCAAGATTTCTAGAGACCGTGCAGCTAATTTAATGCTCAACACTTGAACGGGGGCTTACTACTTGAAAGAGGAATTATTTAGGCTATCTCAGTTACTATCAGGGCTTGGAAATACAGTGACTTAATAAAGTAGGCAAATGGCTAGTAGAACATAACATTTCATCATAATTTCAGTTAATCAAACAGCTGCAAGACCCAGTGAAATGTTATAGGCTACTAGCTCTAGCAAAATAACGCTAGCATCGCTAACAACATTACCAATTTAACTTTGGTAGTGTAACCGAGCTCTTTGTAAGTTCGGTTTAGATCTAATTGTATATGATCCTGTGGACAAAAAGACACGGACGCTGTCTTTTTTCATAACTTGTATTTTACCACTGCTCTTCTTGACATCGCTATTCGAACAGCCCTCACTGATATCACAAATGCGTTCAGTATCAAGCCTACGGAAACTCCCGAGGGACAAAACACCCTTGTCCGTTGTCACATAGAAAGGTCTGCTACAGTAGGCTATTCTCAGGATTTGCAAGTTAGCAAAATTTACACTAGCCTATATCTTAAATAATTTTGTAGATATAACAATGGATTCTGCCACTAAATGAGTGACTTGGCTTTATTTCTGGACATACAGTCCACAACCAGGGTTGGACTGGGCCAAAAAATCGGTCCTGGCATTTTTGGCCCAGACGGTCCACAGATTAAATTTGGTCTTGTTTAGGCCAATTCCAAAAATTTTCTTTGCTATTAGTTAACATAATATATATGAACATACATATTATACTGTCAATTTGTAATGTGGTTGGTCACCAAGTTATTTATATTTTTCAAGTCAATTTCTGCTTGATTTCTGCTACCTGTCAAGTCAAATTGCAGTGTTTTTGGGGGTTTGTAAATTCACTTTGTTTTGTAAATAAACTATATACTGTGTTATTTCTGTAACACAGATGCTATTATAAGTCCCTGGTGCTTGAGCTTTTTTTCCTAAACATTTTTGTATGTTCCAGCACTTATAGACCCTGATTATACTGTATATATTTAATTAAAACAGTGACCCAAGACTCTGGACTATGGACCCCCTGAAGTAGCCTTGGCCACCCCATTTATAAAACTCTAGTTCCGCCACTGGCGAGCGTCAACGCCTGGTTTCATTAAAAATGAATTGGAAGCCGACGCCCCGCTCCGCCCGCTCCGCTGCAGTGTGAACGCACCATTATACGCCCCTGACCAAGGCCGGATTAACCATCAGGGCAACTGGGCACTTGCCCAGGGGCACATGACATCTAAGGGGCCCTGGACAATGTCAACTAAAATGTTAAATCACGTTATCAACGCAGTCGTAACTTTCCTTAATGTGAGTACTTTATTGCAACTTGTTCGATCAAAATATAATGTTAAATTACGTCAAAAACAGTGTTTGTGTAGTCTAGTAGCCAGTGACGCCGCTCCCATAACGCGCACTACGCGCTGTGCGTAGGGAACCAACTTCTGAGGGGGCACCAAAAATTTGCCAACTGAAAAATCATCATAGTTATAATATTTATAATGCCGGTATTATTTTAATATTGAAATATTAGGCACGTATATTACAAAACAGGCAGAACAAGAGATTTAGCCTAATTAAATGCAAAAACAAATACACACTCAACTTCCCAAGCTCGCTGTGGGTGCCCTTCTCTATCTCAGTGGCCTGACGAACTTTGACAGTAGGCAAGGTCAACTTTTCAAAAATGGGCTTAAAAAGATAACAGGAGTCAAGGGAAGAAAAAAGAAAGAAAGAGACTGCGATATTATTTTTCAATTCACAAAAACACTAAATTATCTCCTCTAGGCGATGAAGACAAACAGCGAATATCTATAGATGTTGGATTCATAGTGCAGCAGATCATGACACTGTCTTATATCAATGTAACATTTATATTTAAATTCATAAAACCACTCAATTAGTTCACGTTTATGAATGAAAAATTACTTGACTAATACCCTAAAATATACGATTTATTTGTGTTGTTCATTTTAATTTCCCCCCATTAATAACTATATAAAGGTTAGTAACTGTTTAGAAGAGTGGGACATTGAAGCTATCTGACAAGGGTATTAAGTTGGTCTAAATTAGGTAAAAGGCCATTGCTGATATACAATTCAACAAAGTTAATTTCTTAAATTGCGGAGATAAACTGCAAAGAGAAGCCTATTATTAGGCTTTGTTTAGGCTACTTGGCAAAGTTTGTTGCCTATACATTTTACTCTTGATGTCAATGGTAATAGTGTGCATATTATAGAAGTAAAAAAATATAAAGCCTTAACATTATTTCCCCGTATATACTCCTCCCCCTATAGGACGCATCAGGAAAAGCAGGGTCGTAAAACTGTCAAGGCAAGTGTCAGTGCTCCAGATCTGCAGCCTCCACATATACGACTGTTTATGCTAACAGACTGCAAACCATAGTTTAAATGTATGTAACTAAAAGCTTCCCATACAAAGTAGTTATGACATTATACATATCACAGTAAACACAAATGCAATTGCAAAAACAATGCTTTCGTGAACTAAACTAGAGAGGGTCAATTTCCGGGGAAATTGTGAGGTGTGCTTGCGTCGGTTGCACAAGGGTCTGTTGTTTTACTTACATTTTACAACTGATATTTGGGTAGTTGACAAATACACATTTTGGATGACAAAAATCATGTATTTATGTAGTGTGAAATTGGATATTTGAGAAATATAAGGGGTCACTAAGGTTGTAAATCTTTTCTCTTTTTTTATGTTCACTGATCTGCACCATAAATGTGTCCTTTGGTGTGACAAAAAAATCTGAAAAAAAGTATTAAATAAGATACAAATAGCATGAGAGAGATGTATTGTTGTTTTCATATAGTGGTATTCAAGTCAAACTTTTCTGTCATCCTTACAAAACTGTAAGAAAAATTATACAAATTTCAAATGAGTTGAATTCTATATTTATTTTTTTGCTTCAATGAATTTTGAATAATAAAGAATATTTAATTGTTATTAACAATACAAATGTACAGCATCATGTATAATTTCAATTAACAATACGAATGAACAGTATCATGTACACCTGTTTTTTAGAAGAAAAAAAAAAAATTCACCAGCAAAATGAATTTGATCATCAAAAAATCTTAATTTTATGAATGTGTCTATTTGGGATATACAAAAATATAAAGTAGTTAATCAAACCTTATGAAATGCTTGAAAATGACACTGTCCTGTTGTGTGACGTCTTGACCTGCAGTGTGACAGACAAAAAGGTGGACTTTTGGTGGTCACATCATTGTGTCAGTTAACTGACTTTTCTGGACGTACAAAAAAAATCCTCAAGGACTACACAAGGAATTTATGTGTGATAACGTGTGCTATCCTTCTATCTTTTCGGTGTGATTTATTTGATGTTTTAATCAAGTCAGTCAACCTTGGTATCCAATTTATTATAATCTACTAACAAAACCATTTATCAATGTTGTATAGATATGTGTGGCGGT
Source organism: Hypomesus transpacificus (assembly GCF_021917145.1). Lineage (NCBI taxonomy): Eukaryota > Metazoa > Chordata > Actinopteri > Osmeriformes > Osmeridae > Hypomesus > Hypomesus transpacificus. The sequence goes on along the minus strand of NW_025813695.1, from coordinate 340,242 downwards.
CTGCAAGAACCCGTCGGATGTCACGGCCGCTCATTGTAGGCTATAAGCCAAAATAGATCGAAAATCTATTTTCTGCCAAAATTGAGATTTTTGATGGTTTGTAGAGTTAACACCCTAAACTTAATTGTAATGTACAAAAAGTACATGATTAATTATGAAAAAACGTTAATTTCAACAGTTTTTAGACATGTTAGCTAACAAAGATGTTCAAGCCTTGTGAAATCAAATGCTCATTTTGTCTGCTCTTTTGAGTGCCGCAGCACCCTGATGAAGAAAGTGTTTTGTCCGTCTCTTCATAAACGGAGTGACTAAGTTCAGTTGAGTTCTGGATTTTAATAAGTATTGTCAATCTGCAGATTGGGAGAGAAAACCAGACCTCTGACAATAAAATGACAACACAACACCAGGCTTAGGTCTCAATCATGTGTCTCTTGGCTCTGAAGGCCGGAGGACCATCTTTTATAGGGCACAAAAATGTAAACATAGATAGTGACAGTCAGGCAGTAATGACGTTACAACAGTCTCAGAGAAAGAGATTCACAGCTCCCAACACATGACCACTCTCAGACTAGAGAGTTCATAGTTGGAGCTCTCCTTGTAGTCATGACAAGGACCATTTAGCCAGAACTTTCTCCTGATCCCGAACATCTATTAACCCTGACACATAGACACAATCTACTCTTATTAATAGCAAGCTTACATGAGAACATACTAACTAGAATCCAATGACTAGTTCTATTGATTAGTGAATAATGTAAGCACACAGGAAATCACAATTTCTTCCACAAGCCAAACAACTGATCAATGAAGTCATGCTGTTAAACTTAAAAATAACTTGCTGAGAAGTTATTAATGCAAGTTGAGTTGAGTGTTGGTTTATCCCTCATGCATCACAATAGAATTAGAATGAAACGGAGTGGAATCTTGGAATGCAGTTTTCTCCCTTATCACTTTTTGACACAGGTCAACTTAAAAATGATGTAACTTCAGTTGTGACCCAAACCAAGGAACTGACCAAATTTGGATCATCATAACAAGCCATTTATAACGTAGGAAACTGCAGACAAAGGAAGGATACATAATCATTTGCATGTGTGTAGGCTACCACAGCATTGGCAATTTGACTAAAATAGATGTGAAGGTTGAACAAAACACATCAGGCCTGACGCGACCACAACTTAACTGGAAGCTTTTTTAATGATTAGATTATGAGTATTTAGTGATCCTAAACATGTTTATTATATTGAGTGGCATCTTCAACACTTAAACTTTTGTAATATGCAAGAAAATGAAAACTAAAAAGCAAAGTTTTTGGCTTCTAGTGGACAATACGAAATGCCGACAAGAGCCCCTTTTCCCTGGACCGTGTCACATTCTTGACACACTGTTTTGTCTCATAATGACGTTTAGTTACCATCTTTCATCACAGGTTTTTCTTTATGGTCAACAAGTATTCCCAACTCCCTACCATCACTTCTTTTTGCCATCCTCTGACTAATTGACTGCTAGCTAGCTAATACTGTATTTAAAAAAAAATTGGGAACAATGCACAAATTGTGTGTGTGTGTGGGTGGGTGAGAGTAGGAGGGGTGGTAACCTGACATTTAGGGCCAAACTGTTGGTCTGCGGGCCTTGTATTTGACAAATCAATGCCCTTGATGCAGTTGGTGATTAAGATGTCAGTGAAACACACAAATACAGATTACTGGAACTATATATAGTGCCATGGGTGTCAGCAGCATTTTGAAAGTGGGGGAGACACATTTTTCCGTGGAGTCTGGGGGTTTCTCCCCCAGAATTCTTTTTAAAGATGTAGATGAAATTTCCTGCATTAACCTTTTTTTAAATATTTTTTAAATATCTCTTTCATTGTTTTTCCTTGGAGATGGCATGGTTTGCAATTACTGGCTATTATTATGTTCTGGTAGACTGGGTAAACCCAGCCCGATCTGCAATCTTAAATAAGATTGAGCTTGGTCTGGTGATAGCCAGGATAATGTTTTGGTGTAATACACAGAGGACTGACACTGACAACTTTTGCACTTTATTCTCCATTTAATGAGAGCAAAAGATTTAAAAGGAGGATTTACGCATTATACATTTATTGATGAGTTTTCTGTTCAACCATTTTCAACCACATGAGAGAGGATGGTGTGCCTGTGTGTTTGTGTCTGAGGGAGAGGTAGGGAGAACATAATGTGTGTGTGTTTTTGAGAGTGAGATAGAGAGCATAGTGTGTGTGTTTGAGAGAGTGAGATAGAGAGCATAGTGTTTAGCTGAGATAATACAAAAGCTCCGAAAGTGGCACCTCTTTTGTCATTTGCAGACGCAAAAGACTGGCAAATCTCTCGTATGTCAACTTGTTCGAGTTTTTTTTGGTGGTTTTGGCAAACAGCCACATTGTTCAAACGCTGTTGAGTCATGGAAGAGCGGAGCCACGTCTTAAGCCTTCTCAAGGCACTAAAACTTATTTCTGCTTCTGCTGAGGAGCATGGCTCAACAAGAAGAAGCCTAACTAATACTTCTACTTGTGTGAATAAACAACGGACCTCTGGCAGCATAGCTGTCAGCGTATCTAGAAAAATATAATTATCAGTTATCGCAACTGGCTGAGCCTAAAATATCAGAACAATGGCCATTTGGTCTCATAAACACAAGTCATTGTATTCCACACCTACACTGGTACAACATGATGCTAGTGTGTCCACTTCTCTCAGTCAGACAGTCTGAGAGGTCCACCAGCCCAACACATATTTCCTACATTTTCCTACACTAACTGCAGCCGAGGTGAGGCAGTGCATCAAAAAGATCAACCCTCGCAAGGCATCTGGCCCAGACGGCATATAAGGGGCTGCGCTGAACAGCTAGCAGGGGTCTTCAGTGATTTTGGAGTAATGGGGCACTGGGGAAATCACGTAGACTTTGGGCGTGTTTTACAGCCCCACATATGGGCGTACATGGGCCACTAGCCATCTGGGAGTAATGATTCAACAATAACCTGTTGAATCATTGGGCCAAATTGGAAAATCGTGTCCAGGACCTTTTGAGCTATTGAGCCATTTAACGGAGAAGAAAAATAATAATAATAGGAATACTAACAAAAACAATAGGTTCCCTCCTTCCGGAGGAATCCTAAATAAAACTTTACAGGTCAACATCCCAGCCCATTGAGCTATTCTCAGTGTTTAATAGTGTAATGTTCAGTAACTGTATAAAAATGTTAGCCGTTTATCCTGTGGTAAGTGTTGTTAGATTCAGCCAACGTTGAAACTGCTCTAATTCAATCCTATTTTGACATACCCGGTCAGTGACATCTTCAACCTCTACCTCAGCCTGTATGTACTCCCCACCTGCTTCAAGAGGACCACAATTATCTCTGTGCCCAAGAACACCAAGGTCACATGTATGAACGACTATTGCCCGATAGCACTGACCTCTTGTCATCATGAAGTGCTTCGAGTGGCTAGTCAAATCAATCATCTGCTCCTCGCTGCCTCCCACCCTGGACCCTATACAGTTTGCATACCGGTCCAACAGGTCTACAGACGATGCCATCGCTCTGTCTATGCACACCGCTCTCTCCCACCTGGACAAAGGTATACGTATGTGAGGATGCTGTTCATTGACTACAGCTCAGCATTCAACACCATTATCCCCTGAAGACTTGTCTCCAAGTTTGTGGACCTGGGATTAAGCACATCCCTCTGCAAGTGGATCCTCAACTTCCTGAAGGGAAGGCCACAGGTGGTGAGAATCGATGACCGCACCTCATCCACACTGATCACCAACACAGACACCCCCCAGGGCTGTGTGCTCAGCCTTGTTCACTCACGACTGTGCGACAACGCACAGCTCCAACCTCTTTGTTAAGTTTGCTGACAACACAACCATTGTGGGCCTCATCTCTGACAGTGTCAGCCTACAGAGAGGAGGTTCATAACCTGAAATCATGGTGTCAGGAAAATAACCTCTCTCTCAACGTCAGCAAGACCAAGGAGATGATTGTGGACTATAGGAGGCGGCAGGAGGAGGAGCATGCACCCCTACACATCAACGGATCCAAAGTGGAGAAGGTCAGCTGCTTCAAGTTCCTTGGGGTGAACATCAGCAATGATCTCACCTGGTCTGTTCACACGGACAAGGTTGTCAAAGCGGCCCGTGAACGCCTCTTCTTCCTGAGGAGACTGAAGAAGTTCGGCATGGACTCAGTCATCCTCACTAACTTTTACAGATGCACTATAGAGAGCCTACTGACTGGTTGCATCACAGTATGGGAGCTGCACAGACAGGGACCACAAGGCCCTAGGTAGTGTGGTCCGTTCTGCTGAGTTCATCATAGGCAACACAATTCATGATGAATTCTCTTAGCCTTCATATATAGCATCATCAAGATATAGCTATTAAATTGAAATGTACTCAAACTATTAAGAATTGGATTAGTTACTAGTAACTAAAAAATAGCTACTAGTATCTAATGAAAAGTTACTAGTAAAATGGGAATAGATACTAGTAACTATTGGATTAATTACTAGTTATTAAGAATAGTTACTAGTATCTTATGAAAGGTTACTAGTAAAACGGGAATAGATACTAGTAACTACTGGATTAGTTACTAGTAACTAAAGAATAAGTACTAGTAACTTTAAAATAGTGACAAGTACGTTTATATAAATAAATGTTAATGTATGTTTATGTTAAAAAATACATTATTTTTAGGGGTACTGGGTTAAAATGTAGGGGTGCTTGAGCATTCCTTAAAGGGGTCTAAACCATTGCCACTTAATTGTACCCTCTCTAGTTACATTAATAAATGCATTGCAGGTTAGCTTGGTCCTAACCAGACCCTCGTACATTTCATTTGTACAGAGGGTCTGGGATCTCTCCATTGACAAACGTTAACTTCCTTGAAGGTGGGTCCTCGGTTGAAGTTTAAAACTATTGGATCCGCCCAGAGCCACTCTGATTTGCCATAACCAATCGCAAGCGTTCGCCTTAGCCAACTCCTTAGCCAACTCCTTCACCACTACTGTAACGGAGCTAGCTGCCGTAGCTGGAAAATCTAACTTTTCCCAAACCCCGTGGGGAAGAGGGCCACAACATCATGGCCACCAACAAAACTCAGCAAGGAATGTTCTTGCTCTGGCTTTAACCTATATTCGGCAGCGTTGCCACAACCGCAGAATAGTTTAGCTCGCATCTTTCTCCGCCGCCATTACTGAACTACTCAAACAAGTGCACGACATTAACGTCATCGTTCTCAGCCACTCCCTCTGTTCGCTGATTGGACCTACAAAACATTTTAGTAGGAGGTACGTAGGAGGGCAGAGCCAGGCTAGGTCAATATAAGGTGTGCCCCTAAATGTTTTGCTTGCACTCCTAAAATTTTCAGTCAGGGGCTACTGTGCTCCTAGTAAAAGAAGTTAGTCTGGAGCCCTGACTACAGTTGTACCAAAGAGTATAGTATATACGTTCTTTGGTTGTACTCAGTTCAGTTGTTTACACCGAGTGCCTCCAATATGGCCGCGCATCCGGGTTACCACTCAGAACGTGACGTCGGTGAAAACCCTCTATAATTTATGTTGTCAGTTCATTTAAGCCTGTTATTGTATTAGTCTATAGTTCTTGCTAATTTAAGGCCCCGTCCACACTAGCCCGGGTAAATACAAATACGCATATTCGAATTGAAAACGATCTCCGTCCAACAGTTACACTAACTTATAAATAAGTTATAGAGACGGAGCAGCATATTTCTTTCACGTTCCATCTTGACGTTATAACCTCTAGAGCGCAAGCTACCCCAGTGCCATGGCAACTGAGCGTCATCGTATCTGAAAAGCTCCGGGGACCCCGTCCACACTACTAGGTTACGCGTACCCGACGTTTTCAAATGTCTCCGGCTAGGGGAGCGTATTCGAAAAGCTCAGTTTTCAGTGTCCGAATACGCCGTATTAGTGTGGACGGGAGGTGCAAACGCAGACATATGCGTTTCGAAATTTACCCGGGCTAGTGTGGACGGGGCCTAAATTAACTGGTGATTTTCGTTGTTTGTATTTTTCCCCTGCTAGCAACAGTAAATTGCACGTCTGTTGATACATAGCGATACCTGCCTTGCTCACCTATTTTAGGTGCAAAAAGCTGAATTCCCATATCTCTTGAAAGCTTCCCTGCTAGACTGTTTTGGTGTAGATTTGACTGTAAAACTGTAAAATGATTAACTTTGTGACATGAAGTGAAGACATGGCTGCCGTCTAACAGTGCGTTCACACTGCAGCGACGCGATGCGAGCGACAACATGTTTTCCATTCATTTTCTATGAAGCCAGGTGAATCGCTTGCGTGGTGCATTGTGGGTAGCGACACGACGCGACAGAGTTGAGATTTTCTCAACTTTATGCAAATGAGGAGCGATTTTCGCTAGCGATGGCCAATCGGAGTGTTTTCTTGTTTCTCGTAACGTAGCAACCATGGCAAACATTTCTAGCTTTCTAGGTTTCAAGGTGGAGGAGAAACTAATCGTTTGTGTGGCTGCTTACCCAGTCCTGTACGATACATAACTGTATTTGTACAGAGATGTTAATTTAAAAAAAACAATGCATGGCGCAAGGTTTGCCAAAGTTGTGGGTGCTTGTACTTGTCAGTTTAGTCACATTAAGTAACTTCGTTCTGTGGTAACTAGCTAGCTAGCCCGGCTGGAACTCCCTATCGTATCGACAGATTAGCAGAGACTGAGGAATATAGTAAAACGTTTTTTACACATGTCAACGTGTATGTCTATTAAACAGTTTTGTATGTTGTATACAAGTTGTATTTTGATCGATGTTGCAACTACGTAAACCCAAGTCTGCACACTTGGCCATGACAACTACAACAGTGACTTTAGAGAACTACATTCTACATTTATCTGTTTGAAACGCCCCCGAGCGTGGTGAACTGTGGGAAGGCAAACGATGGCAAGCGATTCGCGTCGCTGCAGTGTGAACGCACTGTAAGAATATGCGCTCAACCGGGCGACATTCTCACAAAAATTTCAATACTCTCGTGCCCAAAATCAAAAATCTGATGGGGAATCGCGTTCTCTTTGCTGTCCTCCTCGACCTTTTTGGGCTTTTTAAATCGAACTATTTCTATAATCCGTGTAATTCTATAGCCGTTATAAAGGCTATACTTTCCCAGTTTTCTGCTACCATGCTTGTTTTATATGGGTCACCAACAAGTGGAGTGAAAATGGTCTGAAAACAAATCTGTCATCATGTGGGTCAACAGTTTCCACAAAGTGTCTCAAATGCTTATCCTTATGACAAGGTGTACTATGGTTAATTTATTGTTGTTGTTGGCCTAATGATAAAACTATATTTTAATGATCTATTTAAATGTGTGCATATTTTGCATAACCAAAACAACTAAATCATTTATAGTTTATTCTGCACAATGATCATTTCATCAAATTTGCTTCTGAGCTAAAACTGGATAGAGCTCACCTGCTATGAGAGAGATCCAGACCTGCTGATGTGCTGGAGGAGGTTGGGTCCATTCACTTTGTTCATGTGTCTTCCAGGACACAATGTCAGACATGCCTTCATTGAAATGCCTCAAAATGTGAGGTTCAGGGCACCCAGCATACCAATAGTTCAGTAGATTATTCTTACTTTCCTAATCCCATCTATACACTATTGTGATGTAGCCCGGGACAAAATACAAAATGTGGCTTTAAGAGCTGTGCCTTTAAGAGTCACTGATCGTCAGCACTGGTAACCTGTTCAGGTTACTGAAACCAGATCAACCCTCACATGGTAACCCTGTTCTTATTACACAAACGTGTACATTTCAAGCCTCCTTTAAGCTTTTATTCCAATATTTATTTTATAATTTATTCTCTCTTGACATCACCATGATCACCTGATTTTCTTATTTCTGATTTTCATCCATTTGTAGTTGAGTGGTACATCATTTGTCACACATTCACAAAGTGGTTTAGGTGTTGTTAGCTGGAAACATGTAGTGACCTGATACTTTCAGTCTGGCATCATGGAAAACCCTGAGGACACACTAACCTGCAAACCTATTGGTTCACCTCTAATGCATTGCATTGAAAAAAAATAGGACAATAAGGATCAGATGGTCACATGTATTTATTTTGTATTTTTATCAGCCTTAAAACTAAATGTATCAATTTCATCAACCTTGTGATTAACAGGGTGAATGTGCTAATATTTTTAAGATATTACATTTACACCCTATTAATTGTGTTGTTCAAAAATCAAGCTTCATCCAAAGGAAACAGATTGGAGAGATTAAGAAAGGGCATCCAATCTGTTTATAACGAATATTTGAAACAGAAAAATTCAATTTATTTCATTCAAATCAGTCTGAGGTATAAGCAGCTTAAGTCATTACAATATAGGACTGACTTTTCACAAAGTAATTGGCACTTAATTGACATGTATATAAATACACACGCATACACCGATTGATTAATTCCATCAATGGAGCTGTGTACAAAATTAAACATCAAAAGGTGACAATAACTACAAATTAGAGTTGCTGGTACCCACTCCTTGGCATTCAATGATGTAAGTCTCATTGTCGTCATCTGCCTTCGTTATTGTAAACTTGGCCTGAGAACAGAGACATTTTGAAATGAAAGGTTACAACATTAATGGTCAAGACAGTTCAGGTTCCGTGTCCATTTTCAGAATCCAGTCCAAATACTCAACCATTTAAATATGATGCTTTGAAGTACAACAACACTAAAATGCTTTCTGGTAAAAAGTTGTGGGTTGGGGATTCTCTCACGAATATTCCTTTATGGAGTAGATTAAATATTTCAAGTAACACTGACAAGCCTAATTACGTTATCCTATTCAAAATAACTATGGGAAGCATTTAGAAGTCTATAATCAAAATGTGACATACGTAACAGAAAGGTAATACCGTAAAAAATATATATTTCAGGTGCAAATGTGCTAAAGCCTTTCTGGATGAAGAGGAATGTGCAAAGACACATGCCCTTCATTTTGGCAGCCAAATTGATTCAGATATGTTGTAGCTTTGCTGTGCCATGGCACAATTCTACTGTATAGGCTAGCCTAGGGGTATTTCTTGCAAGCACATCTCAGGGAAGGGTACTTCAGACTCAATACCACATCCTGTTGTACCTCAGACTATCTAGAAAAGGCACTCCTTTGTCACAATCTTTTCAAATGCTTTGACCCACTTGGGGCAGAAAGAGCAGAGATACCTTCAAGAAAAGGCTCTAGACACACTTGTTCCGGGAGTACAACGGCACTTAGGAATGCTTGGCTGGACCTGATGTTAGTTTCCTCCAGGATCACAATGACTCTTATTGAGTGACTTGTTGCTCTTGTAAGTTAGTTATAACGAAGTTAACTCTTATACTCGCTGTGAAATATTTTACTGTTGATTGTTCTTCTACAGGTACAGTCTTGCACTTTGTGGTTCATGTTGTTTTAATTTGTAACTTGTATAACTGCATGCTCTAATGGGTCTTCCCTTTCGCACTTGTTTAGTTTTTTCACAATATATGCTTCATGTTTTGGCTGCTTGCAAAGTTTGGGACTACCTCTGTTATGATCAGTGACCTATGCTCTTTTCTAAAGCTCTCTTTTGGAAGTCGCTTTGGATAAAAACAACATACAATTGTTTTCGGAAAATAAGCCGCATTATCAATAAGCCACACCCCACCAGAATGGTGGTAAATCTGACTATAAACCGCACTGGAATCAGGGGCAGTTTTAGCTAATTGGAGGCAGTGGGCAAAGAACAATTTTGACCCCGACCCCCCCCCCCAAAAAAAAATCCCCCCACCAAAGCACCAATCCCCTCCAAACTAATTGTCAATTGGAGTCTATTGTGGTGTTTAGTTTCAATCTTGCCACAAGTTGGCGCCAATTCTCCATAATATCAACGTGCTCCCTGCTGCGCTCCTGACTTCTGAGATGTTCTCCGATATGTCTCCATGCACAAAATCCATTGGTGCTGAGTGCGATTTAGTTTTTCCCGAAGATGCGACATACAAAACAACTGCATCGGCACTAGTCAAGCTTTTTTTACAAGTACTCTGCGACCTACAAATTTAGAGTTTATTGGGTGTGCACAACATCAGCACAACACGCAACAACTCATAGATACGAGGCTCTGAGTACTAAGAGGCTAAGAGCGTCTGAGTACACTATCTGTATTTTTAGGTTAGATTGTAAATTATGGCTACTTATGGATATTTTATTTTTTACTTCCCTTAGTATTAGCTAGCACCCCCCTTAGTATTAGCTAGACCTTGCTCTTTTTGTATAGTTAGTCCACATATTAAAGTTTAAATATTCCTATATGTTTAATGTATGCACCTCCCTGCCAAAGTAAATTCCTTGTTTGTGCAAACATTCATGGCGAATAAAATCCCCTCTGATTCTGCTAAATAAATGACTAAATGCACGTTCTAGTAAAGCAGCGATATCAACGAGCCCTCAGCATTAGTACCGCAGCTAAAAGTCTGGGAAAGTTTAGGCTATTTTTTGCTATACCTAGACTAGGAATATGTCTTAATACTTATTTGAAATCGTTTCATGTTTCCGCGATCATACACACTCCACCACATGAAAATTCTCCTGATAGAAACGTCATATGACATGGAATCATATGTTCCATGCTGGATTTTAAGAAAAGAAATTGGCTATAAAAGAATGGAATTGAAGAATTGTGTTTTCATTGCTCAATTTGAATTGTCATTAGTTTGCAATGACAAGTGATTTATTTTCATTATAAAAAAATAAAATCTTAAATACAACGAGGCCCCCCCCTGGTGGCCGAGGCCCTGGGCACCTGCCAACTTGCCCAATGGGACGCACTGCGTCGGACTGGAATATATGCCGCACTTGATATGGGAACAATGATACCAAGAATTGTGTAACACAATTCGAAAACGAAAGTAAGTAAGTGCATAATGTATGTTTTCTATTGCCCGGGAATTAACTAATATTTACCTTTAGACGCGCAAGTTCTAAATATTTCCGATGGTCCCCAAAGTGCAAGTTATTTTTCCGAAACGGTAGATAGCTAGCTTTAGTTAATTTCTGGGCTAGCAAGTTAGCTAGCATAATACTCGTAGCAATGCTACTACCATGCTAGTGTTACTTGTTAGCCTTCTCATTAGTATATTTTAAGCCATATAAGCGTTAGTGGCATAGTTTTTGTCCATCGGAAAATATTCAGTTGGAATGTTCGAAATCGCGTATATGCAACGTTACGCTTTAAGACCCGCATTCAAACAATCACATATGTGCGACGCTAACGGGTTAAATAGCATTCACAAAAAAAAAATTCTACCGTTGTTTTGTTATAGAAACACGCTACAAGCCGCATCGAAATAAGCCGCACCACTACAAGAACATGTTTTAATCGGGGTATAAACCGCGGCTTTATTTCCGAAAAATACGGTACACAATACGGTGACAATGTCTTGCTTGCGATTTCTTTCAGGCTGACAAACTGGCAGGAATGCTTTTCTATCCAGTTAACCAGGAAGCTTGCTAACACTGATAGCCATGCATGCCTTTCAGTTAGACTGTTTGATCAATCACTGTTTGATCATTGTAAAGCATGGTTTCCTTTAAAACAATCAAGTGTGCATTTCCTAATGCAGTGGTTCCCAAACGTTTTCTGCCGCGCCCCCTTTTTGCAGAGAAAAATATTTTCAACCCCCCTTACATGCATTCACCTAAAGACAACCAGGAGGATTTATTTGAAACATTTTAATTAACACTTTAAATTAAGTGTGTGACAACTTATACTGAGAAAAAAATAAATAAATAAGGAACTAGTCACTTTTAGAGTGGAAGCATTAAAACCGAAGCATGCAGCGTCTAATGTTTTACAGTGCGTTCACACTGCAGCGACGCGAATCGCTTGCCATCGTTTGCCTTCCCACAGTTCACCACGCTCGGGGGCGTTTCAAACAGATAAATGTAGAATGTAGTTCTCTAAAGTCACTGTTGTAGTTGTCATGGCCAAGTGTGCAGACTTGGGTTTACGTAGTTGCAACATCGATCAAAATACAACTTGTATACAACATACAAAACTGTTTAATAGACATACACGTTGACATGTGTAAAAAACGTTTTACTATATTCCTCAGTCTCTGCTAATCTGTCGATACGATAGGGAGTTCCAGCCGGGCTAGCTAGCTAGTTACCACAGAACGAAGTTACTTAATGTGACTAAACTGACAAGTACAAGCACCCACAACTTCGGCAAACCTTGCGCCATGCATTGTTTTTTTTAAATTAACATCTCTGTACAAATACAGTTATGTATCGTACAGGACTGGGTAAGCAGCCACACAAACGATTAGTTTCTCCTCCACCTTGAAACCTAGAAAGCTAGAAATGTTTGCCATGGTTGCTACGTTACGAGAAACAAGAAAACACTCCGTTTGGCCATCGCTAGCGAAAATCGCTCCTCATTTGCATAAAGTTGAGAAAATCTCAACTCTGTCGCGTCGTGTCGCTACCCACAATGCACCACGCAAGCGATTCGCTTGGCTTCATAGAAAATGAATGGAAAACATGTTGTCGCTCGCATTGCGTCGCTGCAGTGTGAACGCACTGTTACTGTGTAACAACATTCATTGTTTTGAGCTACTGTGTAGACCGCCTTGTTGGGCATTTGAATGTACAGATGCTGCCTTCGTAAAGCGACTGTTGTGCAAGACAGTTGAGTTGTTTTTTCCTAAAAAAATCTATTGGCTTCTCTGTGTTTGTTTTGCGATGTCTCTAAATGCAGTCTCAACTCGTTTGGCTTCATACTGTCAGATGCTAATGTTTTGAGGCGCACAACACACTGTGGTCTCTTCATCCCCCACCTTTGTAATGGTGAATCCGACTGTGAGGTATGCCTCATCATATTTTTTTGTCTTTCTTTTAGTTAGATGTTTTGAGCAGATCCATCTGCTTTATGCTCACATGGCACTTGCTGAGTATGTTTAGAGCACAGGTGTCAAACTCAAGGCCCGCAGGCCAAATGTGGCCCGCCACGTCATTTTATGTGGCCCGCGGAAGCTTAATGCGCTATTGAAATAAGTCTACGCTGCTTTACAGCGTGCATTGACCATAAACAACATCTCTCACCATGCATTTCGATTGTGTTACGGCAAAGTGACGACATCCCGCCTCTAAAAGCAGTGTATGCACATCAGTGTCAAACGCAAAGTTTAACTGGGTGAAGGCGAGCATGGTTTGAATGACAGCACTCCAATGCAGCCGGTTCTGCGAACGTACCCCATGTGCATTTTCAGCCAAGGTCCTTGGGCATTCAACCCAAGTTGGTATCGCTCTCGAACTTGGTTAGAGTACTCAGCCAAGCTAGCATGTTTCTGCTTCCCTTGTCGACAATTTTGAGCCAGAAATGATGAAGACATCACCTTCATTAGACAAGGTTTTACCAATTGGAAAACGGCAATGTTTATTTTACATAAAGCTCAAAAAGCTATTCTGCGTTCAAATGAAGGGCAAAAAAGGTTTTGCTCTCGCGCTATGGCGCTTGCATTTTGTCACCAAACACAGAGAAAAATATGCAAATGTATCCTCCAAGAAAAACAGCAGATTGTCCAAGAATTAAAAGGTGGACTTCAATTGCAGCATAATAGGCCCTATGTTTACAAAAGTTACAACAAAAACACCATGTTTTTACATCGTTACTGACGTTACATCGTAGTTACAACTGGCCCTCTGACGGCAAATATAATGCTAATGTGGCCCTCGGTGAAAATGAGTTTGACACCCCTGGTTTAGAGCAAAACTATGCATCATTCATTTATAATTTTACTCAGTTTCTGCAATTTCAGATTCATCAATTGCGCTAGCTAGTTTTCTGTTACTCCATGACAACAACAGCTACAACTATAACAGACTGCTCAAGCGGGTTCTGCGAGTCTTCTTGAGGTAATAAAATATGATAAAATATACATCTTGTGCTCAGTTATTTACTGCAGCACAATAATCAAGATAATTTCAGAGTGGGGTCTTGTATCACTGAAGAGGTTTATTTTTACATAAAACATTTTTTTTGCCTTGCCACACCCCCCTTATTATAACTGTGCCCCCACAAGGGGTCACAACAGCCCCCAGTTTTGGAACAACTGGCTTAATGTACTATAACACAGGGAAAATATATTTTAATTAATGCTCGTTCATTAAGTGGACAAACCTGAGTGAGCTGCTCTGCCACATGGATTGCCGTCTCTGTATGTAGAGTGACAGGGCCAGAGCGGATTTTGGAGGTGCCTTTTGCCAAGGCCATGAAGGTGATTACCTTGAAAATTAAGAAACAGTGAAGTTAGGGCTGTGTTGGGGTCTCAATGACACCCAAGCAATGCAAAGCCAGGTTCAATACCTCAGATGGAGGGCCAAGAGAAAGTTGTCAGGCACAAAAGGTGAGCGCCAGCAAAGGAGGTTGTCATCTCTACCCTCATGAACGAAAGGGTGGAAGGATAGAGGCAGGAATGTCTAGTACCACAGGTAGGCTATTTACTGTATGCAAAATATATTTCCTATTTAGTAAACCTTTCTGTGAAATTCCAACCAATGGATCACAAAACCTCCAATAATTGTGTGTATAGTCTGCCCGTCCTGTGGGTGCAATGCCCTGATAGCTTGCCACCAGCTCATCTAGCCACTATCCATCATCTTGCATACAGCCCTGAACAAAAATCTATTTACAACGCATGCAGATATTATGCAGAACACAACACTCCACAAGGAGGCACTGGATTTTTTGTGTTTAGTGCCCCCTGGTCTATAATACAAACGTCAGAAGGTCTAATAGTCCTGGTGGTGACTTAATACATTGTGTAACGAAAAAGTGGGGGCTATATACAATATGGTGTGATTAGCCTGGTCTTTAATGGATAATACCTGACTGACACAGCTGCAAGAGCAAAAATCTGCAGCAGTGTGTCTATGAAAATACTTCAATGAAGACATCATGGAAGTCTTTATTACCTGGTCTTGAAGGAACTCGTCCACACAGCCATTGTGCCTTATATTTCTGAGCAGCATCTCAGCAGCCTCGATACCCACTTTATCAGCATACACACCTATGGCACAGAATGAGAAAATATGATCCACTTAATCTCTTATGGTGTTGCATGCACCACCGCACATTGTCACCAGTCTTCTTGTGAACAGCATGCTTTTCCAATTAAAATCCAGTATCTGAATAAAATAAAATTAAGTGACAGCCTGTCCTTCTGGGAAAGAGACTGTGTATACATGTTATGACAGGCTCCTCCCTCTGTCGGCATTTATAAACTTTTTCTCTGTTTTTGTTGTAGGGAGGTGGGTACATAGGAGGTTGTTGCTGTTGATGGGGAACAAATGGATGCAGTATCCTTTGAAGCCTTAAAAGTTCCTCAGCCGGATGTATAAAACTCATGTTTATAAGACTCTTAAATATGCTTATTGTATGTAGTTGCCCACCAAAGCAAAATCCTTGTTTGTGTACACTTCAAGAATAAACCTGATTCTGATACCCTTCTCCAAGTAACACATTGTTTAGTTGTGGAACTACCAAGAACTTTTGCTTTTATATGCGTTTCACATTGTGACATGAAACACAAGGGTTACCAAGGGAAGCCCGGAAGTGAGAAAAGAAATCCATGCAAACCCGCCTCTTAAGACAAGAAAGAAGATAACGGTAAACAAACAAGCATGCATAGAAGGAGCAACCAACCCTGATGTAACTGATAAAAATGAAAATGGACATGTAAGTTTAAACACAAAGCTCAGGTTAATATAGCTAGAACTGTGTGTAGGTTGTTTAGGTTGTGTAGTTCATCAGATTTTGCAGATAATGCAGCAAAGTGCTGTCCCATTCCCATTTATAGCCTTTTGAGCCCTTGCAGCCCTTTGCACTCAATCACTTACTAGGTAATGTCAAGTAAATCTGTGAGGGTTCAGGGCTTGGGGTATAGGGGGGACATTTGGATAGGTCCTTAGTGTCATAGTTCCCGGGACAAATTTTTTAACACTGATACATTAAAGTTAAATATAATAATATTAATAGTTAAAACACATTTGGCAAATATAACCAAACAATTCCAATTTAATATTCATATTACATTGTAATATATGCGCTCTGCGCACTCACATTACTTGTTTAAGTCCCTATGTACACTCACATCAAAAGGTATAAATGAGTAAATTAGTTTTATGACCTCTTACTTCTGGCTGCAATGAATGCCCATATTTTGTACAAAGAGCAAGTGAATGTAACAATAGGCTAAGTTTATTCTTGAGCTGTATGTAGGCCTATCAGAATGGAATTTCGAATGGGACTTCGAATGTTAGGTAACTGGATTTTAGTGAGGTAACAACGTTGAAAAGAACTGTTGAGACCAAATCCATTGATTTACTATGCGATCAATCATTAGAAGGGGGGGATGGGATATCGCACCTTTCAAACAGGTGGTATTGTACTTTAATATATAGATGCACCTATGGTATAGCATTTTGGTTTTAAAATCCAATAGGGATATGCCTAGACTTTTTATTTTCAAAATGTTAGCAGTTGGCCCCATTATCATCCATCCAATCACTTTCAATAGTGAAATGTCAAGTTTGATGCTACATGTATGGTTTGAGAGCGTGTTTAAATATTTAAATATCAAAGTAAGAGGCTGTAATTTATTATGCAGCAATGTAAGGTGTATACATATTGGTGTGTTTCTTTTGTTGCTGCAGCAAATCTTCTTTAAGAAATTAATGGAAGAAACGGTCGTGGAAGATAATGGGATCTGTAACGTTGGAGAGTTGGAATGGACGACAATGGGTCCCCTCACTCTAGCGCCATAGTAAAACAATTATAAACAAAAAATCTGTAACAAAAAAACTAACCATAATTTTTTCAGGCCTTCAATATTAGAATGGTCATTTCACAAAACGTGGACATTTTGTGTCAATCTTGACATACTTGAAAAGTTTTGAATACACATTCAAACATTCATGTTAGTTTTTTTATAATAAAGCACAATGATATTGATCATAGCTTTTGTAAGTATTCAAAAAAATTAATACACAACATATTTCTTACCTTTCTTTCCAAGTGATGACCCAGCAAATATACAGCCGGTGGAAGACTCTGCAATGATTCTGAGTAAAAAGAGTGTAAAAAGACTGTTATAACCACCGTTTGGTTGGACAGCATAAAAGTTTCATCAAGAGCATTAATCAAACTCAGTCAAACTTGATATGTAGGCTTTCAGTTCGGCATACGTATGGCATGGCACCAGAGCCTAGACACCAGTAATTAGCTGTCATGTGACAATGTTTAAGGTAAAGATTTTTATATACAATCATGTCATTTTAACACTAGAAGCACTGTGCCCGTTTTCCCTACTTATAGCATGGATAGGTGGTCAAATGACAGAGTTTTCATACAGGGATGCTGTTACGGACAAAATTATTGCTAGATGGTGTTTCTTGCACAAAGCAAAAGGCAAGGTGGTAAAACGAATCAATTTCAATAGCCCTTCAATCATCCAGCAAAATGTTTTATTGTTTGTGTTTATTTATTTATTGTAAGTGATGTCACAAACATTACGACTGACTGCAGTGGGTCTCTAAATGAAAATACACAGTCCGTATTTTCCGGACTATAAGTCACACTTTTTTTTCATAGTTTGGCTGGTCCTGCGACTTGTATATAAAAAAAATATAATTTAACATGTTTTTAAATGTTGACCTTTAGACGTGTGAGTCATAAATATTTCCGACGGTCCCCACAGCGCAAGTTATTTTTCAGAAACGGAAGCTAGCAAGCTTTAGTTAGCTTCTATTACCTAGTCACCTAGCATAATACTCTTAGCACAGCATTTCTAAATAAATGCGACTTATAGTCCAGTGCAACTTAAGAGTCCAGAAAATACGGTACCCATAAAGGCCAACCTAAAAAAAAAATATATGTATTCCACCCCCCTTCCTAATACACCACGGTTAGGTGACCATCAAGTTCCCTTCAACCTACTGTTTTGCAAGTAGATTTACCAACATTCAGAGTACATCTTCAGTGTATTTGGCTTACATTTCTGGCAGATGTCAAAAGTTTTGATCCCTGAATATCTACCAACTAAGATAAAGAAATAGTCACAGGTATTGCAATGTGCTCATGGTAAAATGTCTGTTGTTTGGGCTGGTAAACTGTGAGTACATCTATCGGGCTCTGTGTGTAGATTAGTGCGTTATCCCATCCCCCCTTCAAATAACTGCATCCAAAAATGTCTAGCTGCATCAATAAATGCAAAGCTCAACTTTC
The DNA here is from genome assembly GCF_021917145.1 of Hypomesus transpacificus. NCBI lineage: Eukaryota > Metazoa > Chordata > Actinopteri > Osmeriformes > Osmeridae > Hypomesus > Hypomesus transpacificus. The sequence continues at coordinate 321,922 of NW_025813695.1, read as the reverse complement.
TCAACAGTCTATTGTCGGCTGACAATGATCACGTAGACCCCAGCCAAATCAGTTGATTTGGTGACCAACTTCAGTCAAGTTCCCTTCAACATAGTGCATTGTGCACATTTGTGCAGTCTTAGAGCATTTACCACAGTCACAAACGTCACTTTCATGTCTGGCAGATCTAAAAAGTTCTATTCCCTATACATCTGACGACTTTGTCATTGTAAATAATGCACACATACTGTGCAACCACCAAAACAATACTATTGTTGTATACAACAATACAATATATAATACAGTTGTCGTGTACTAATTTATAGCTCTTAATATTGTGAATACTATAATCATAACAGTCCCTACCCTGCTGTAATTTCCTTTCCTAACCTGTCCATTACCATTTGTGAATGTGTACATTACATTCTGTATGCATATTGATGAGCTGATCACCTGTAAATTGCCCTAAATAGTGGTATTAAGGGGTTATTATATTCTTGAATCAGTTGCCATTTATCAAGTTCTTATAAAACAAGTAAGTAGCGACCATTTTGGTCGCACATGCTACCGAAACTTAATCTGTGTGACCTCAAAAATATATTTGGGAGTTAGCGGACAACTTGTACAAAATTCACTGGAAGGTTCAAGTGGAGACTGCACCTTCAAGGGGAGCAGTGAGTTCTGGGTCACGTTGTGGGTAGCTACCTATGTTTTCTGTTTAAAAAGTATCGTCTTTGTAGGCCTACTTGAATAAGTGACACAAAGTTGTGTGCCAAAAGGGAGAAGTTGCCAACCTCACATCTTTCCAACTCCTCACAGGAGCATTTGTGCGAGTGCAAATAATAGTCGTCGTGCGACCTGCTTTAATTTATCTTAAAAACGCACTTTACTTAGTGCACAGTATGTGACTGCTGTGAGCTGATAGTGACCGGTGCACAGTTCCATCCAATGTTACATTAGAATCTAAAGATTAAGATGAATTGGCTAACATTTATGAAAATCTTTGGTTAATATTAGCCATCAATCACTCCCTTTCACTGCGCTTCATATATCCGTAAATATTGCCGTAAAGATTGGGATTTGATTATATAAATGATAGAAAAATGTCTATAGTGCCCTATTGTCAAACAATATATCGTATTTTTCGGAAAATAAGACGCATTTTCTATAAACCGCACCCCACCAGAATGGGAGCTTTGTGTTTGTAAATCTGAGTATAAACCGCACTGGAATATATGCCTCATTTGATAACCTCTAACTGCGGTTAGCACAGTATAGTCAAAATCCAAATTGCTTAATTCTATAACACAAAATCATTTTTCATGGATTTGAATGTTAACTAGCCTATATTCTTTTACTTAAGTCAGTTGAACACCTGCAACATCATTGCTATCATTGCATCATTTTAGGTCTGGTTTGTATTCAGTTGTGGCTACTCCTAGCAACTCGTGTATCAGTAAAAACAGAGCAATGAGCAAAGAGCGATTTCCCTCGTTTCTCTGTTGAACAAACCCCTGTTCTAGTGTATTACAGTGGACGGCGACTCCTGTTCTCCTGCAAGTTCCCATGTGCCACTTGGCGTTTAGTTGGTATTAGGGTTGCACATTTCCGGGAATTTTTTGAAGTTTCTAAGTTGGAAACTTTTCATGGGAACGCATGCATGCATACATACACACACACACACATTAGTGGTGGACATTGATTTTTTAAAATTATTATCTAGATTAATCTCACTGTAATCTTGGCGTTAATCTAGTTTAAAATGGCTCATTTGAATACCGCCGAAGGCATTCAGAATGTGTGCTACCCAAATATTGACTAAAAGTAAGTCTTTGAGAACGGGTTTCTCAAACCAGGTGGCGCATTTAGACCAGGGGCTCATATCCTGTTTCTAAAATGCATCACAAACTGCTTGAGAAAGCCGTTCTACTATGATAATTGGTGATGAAAATAAATTATGTTCAATGTTCAGCCTACTTGTGTTTATTAGATAAGTTATCTTGGCTGATAGAGCTGTAATGACGGGCTTGCCTCGGTTGCACTCAAACATCGTAGTTTGACGACGACTCTTCCCCTGCGCTACGTTAGTGCTTGGCCCGGCATCTTCCACATTAGCTAAGGGATGCTTTGCGTTTAGGTGTTATTTGAGACTGGAAGAAATCCTATAGTAAACAAATTCCGCATAGCACAAGGTGCAAACAACCTTAGTGTTTCTGAGGTTTCCATTGGGAAGCTTCTTAACCTTTAGATGAGTGAGTTCTAAATATTACAGACGCTTCCACCAGAGTGAGTATTTTTTCAAAACGAAAGCTAGCTAGCTTTAGTTAGCTTCCGTTACCTAGCAACCTAGCATAATACTCGTAGCAATGCTACTACCTGCTAGTGTTACTTGTTAGCCTCCTAATTGTACAATTTGAAGCCATACTATTGCGTTTGTCATATAGTTTTTGTCTATCGGAAAATAGTCGGTTGGAATGTTCAGAATCCCACTTGTGACGGTACTCTGTGGGGCCCGCTTTTGAACGATCACATATGTGTGACGCTACTAATTAACGGGTTAAAAATACATTTTCCCTGAAGCAAACCAGGCGGCTTGATAGCGTGTTAGCACGTCGTCACGTTTGATGTGATCATTTCATACACAAGGCATACACACAGGTTCGAAGACTCGTTCTCGCCCCCTACAGTGGTAGGTATACATCCGCGCAAAAATATCAAGGTGAAAGTCATCATAGCTTGCGTAGTATAGACCCAGCTCCAAACCCAATTTTGAGAATAGATTAACGGCAATATCTTTTTTTATCGCGCGATAAGTCTCAAGTTAACGCAGCACGTTAACGCCGATTCCATATATTGGAATTAATGGCAATAAACTGGAAATGTGCAATATAGCAGGTTAGCTATATTAGTTAACTGGAAATTATAATCACATCACTGTTAAACTAAATTCTCAAAGCCTAAAGGATAGAATTTTATGCATTAGGTACACTGAAGGAATGTAAAGGGTACAAAAAGCTCACATGATTCCTTGACCATTGCCACATGCTGTATCCTTCTCGTGCACTGACTGGATGTTAATGTAGAGATCCTTGATCTCTCTCCTGATGGTCCAAACTGCTGCGGTTGACATGTCCTTAGCCAGCTAGGAAATGGGGAATGTATTACTTATTTTAGTCTTAATTTTGAGACTTTTACCGAAACAATCCTACAATTGTTTTTTTTTACAATCACATGCAAATTTACCATCAATACAGAAGTTTCGCACTTAGTCCTTTTGCTCCAGGAATGTATGTGATGCAAAGCAGTTAATATTTAGATAAAAACGCACACAAAAAGTATCTTAGTAAGTTGTGGGGCCTTAGCATAGATTCTACAAGTGTCTGGAAGTCTACAGGAGAGATGTCACACCAATAGGTATTCCCCAACTAGGTGCTTTATGGTGATGGACAGTGCTGTCGAACACTAACTGTCCAAAATCGGAATGATCAACTTGTTTTGGATTTGATGACTGAAGGTTATAGCATGATTCATTTTCATTTAACCATTCAATGACGTCTTGTGCCCTGTGGATGGGGTATTGTAATCCAGGAAGAGATGACAAAGGTTTGAGCGTAGTTTAAAGGTAATTAGCTGTTAGCTACCTCCTAGGACAACAAATGGACCCAACACATGCCTGTAAACAGCCCTACAAAGCATAAGAGCTACCCAATATTAGTGCCATCCATGCCCTAATAACAAACCCTTTTTCAAAGTCACTTATACCCCTTTTCCACCAACGCATTTTGGGTGTCGGTGCTTAATCGCGAACCAGTTCTTTCTCTTTCGACAGACTGGGAACCGGAAAAGTGGTTCGTAAGTGGTTCGCAAATAGCACCACTTCACTTCGGAGCTGGGTCAGATTGGGAACCAAGTAAGAGCTGCTTGGGGCAGGGTTACCGTGACCAACAAGACGAACAGAATCCTTTGACCGCCATTGCTAAGTTTTTACAATTCATATTTCAGCTAAACGGTACTAGTAAATCAGCATCTGAATTAAAATGTAACGAAAGGTGGGCAGTGTAGTTGCTGAAAATGCTTATTTTATTGATGAAACTGCTAATTTGTAAATTTGCTCAGACTTTTCGATAACCTGGCTAGCATCACAGTGCAGTGCAGACATGGTTGCTGCGTTTTATCATGATCCTATGAAATAAGTGAAATTAAAAACAAATGTTATGAGAAGGCTCCGTTATTGAACCAGCTCCGAACTGGCTCTAGCACCAGCTCCGAACTAGCTCCCGGTTCACTTTGGTGGAAAGGGGGTATTAGATATTTTTTCTCTTGTGATCTTTATCCTAAATTGAGGCCAACTGGCCTGCTCAGCATTGAAGAAATGTTTGTAAAACAGTCAATCAACAATAGGCAATATTGACCCATGTGTTGGTTGGATGGCTTGTTAATGGCCTGTCACATCAATGATTAAACTAACTGTCACTGGGAACAGGAAATAAAAAAAGAATCAACATGTCAGAATTTGATCAAAGAGGTCAGGCTACTGCTGAAATCTTCCCTCAAGTTCTCCCTTTCTGCCAAGACAGCCGCCAAGAGAGGGCTACCGTGCCATGGGCGTCAAGGTGCACTATGCCTTATTTTCCACAGAGCCCATCGTTGGCAGACGGGCTGGATGAGTGATGTAACAATAAGCTTCACTTTACGCCACACGTAAATCTTGCCTTTTCCCAAAATACGGGCTCAAAACGAACCATGCCTAGTGAGAACATTAATATGCATCTTACTAAAGTCATACATTTAATATTTTCCTACTTGAGGACTTGCTTGACATTTCCTTACTTGGCTACATTTGTGTGACCTTAGACAATTCTCTGTCTTTCTTCCTTTTCCTTATGCAGTACAATAAATCATCAATCTACACATATTGCAAACATGTTGTACTTGAACCTGCTATACATTTGCTGTAACACGTGCACTAATGTTCTACGGCATAACTTGATCTTTTTGGCTTTGACACTGGTGCGTCTTTACTCCCCCTCAGGGTTGTGAGATGAAGCTATGTTCATATGCTCATTGGAACATTGATGGGATGAGCAGTCATACAAATGTAATTATATTAGTGGTGGGCATAGATTTTTTTTTTTAATCTAGATTAATCTCACTAATTTTGGCGTTAATCTAGATTAAAATTGCTCATTTGAATTCCACCGAAAGTATTCAGAATATGTGTGCTACCCAAATAATTACTAAAAGTAAGTCTTTGAGAACGGGTTTCTCAAACCAGGTGGCACATTAGACCAGGGGCTCATCTCCTGTTTCTAAAATGCATCACAAACTGCTTGAGAAAGCTGTTCTACTATGATAATTGGTGATGAAAATAAATTATGTTCAATTAGATGTACTTGTGTTTATTAACTGTTTATTCGATTAGTTAGCTTGGCTGATAGAGCTGTGCTGACGGGCTTGCCTCGGTTGCACTCAAACATAGTAGTTTGACGACGACTCTTCTCCTGCGCTACATCAGTGCTTGGCCCATTAGCTAAGGGATGCTTTGCGTTTAGGTGGCATTTGAGACTGGAAGAACTCCTACAGTAAACTAATTCCGCATAGCACAAGGTGCAAACAACCTTAGTCTTGTCGACGTTTCCATTGGTAAGCTTCTTAAAAATACATTTCCCCTGAAGCAAACCCGGCGGCTTCCTAGCTGCATCCATGTTAGCACGTCACGTTTGATGTGATAATTTCATACACACAGGTTCAAAGACTCGTTGATTGACTTGTCCTTGATCAAAAATATCAAGGTGAAAGTCATCATAGCTTGCGTAGTATAGATCCAGCTCCTAACCCAACTTTGAGAATAGATTAACAGCAATATTTTTTTATCTCGCGATAAGAGTCTCACATTAACGCAGCACGTTAACGCCGATAACGGACCACTACTAGATTACATTCATGTGCTTTTTGGTCCGTTCCAACCATTCCAAAACAATGATAAGACTTTTATCACAAGTTCAACATTACCTAAATTTAGTTTTTGCTTGTGATTATGTTGCAGAAAGTACAGCATATAAGGGTAAATACAAGATTAACACAAGCCGGCCAACTAAACTATACTCAACTAAAACTAGTTGAGTAGTAAATTAGCACCGAAAAATATATACCGCACAACTAAAAACATTGGCAGCCTCAATTGTTTTTGTATGGAAACCTTTTAGAAATGTAGACGAACCCTGTACCTTTTCTATAAAATATTAATGAATAAATTGTGAGAAGAATGAGAAGTGAAAAATATGCTAGCAAGAGATTTAACTAAACTAAAGCCATCAAGGCTGCAAAGGTGAGTGAGTTAAAACAATAAGAGTGACAGTTGTTTCATATGACATTATCTATTAAACCCAGTGAGTTACCGGCATGCAGTTGTGAGATCAAAGAAATGCTGAGAGATGCTGAATAAAAAAATATGCTTTTATATTAATAGCCACATTTGTAGTACAATAATCCTCAACTATTACATACCTTATAGGGCAACACTCCAGCAACAAAGGCTCTCCCATGTATCTTGGAGATGGTTCCTCGCTCAGTCATGCTGATTGGAGTCAGTTCTTTCACTGGATTTATTTTTACCATCACTTCACCCCCACCTTTAGGATAGTATCCCCTATTTGAAATGTTAACATATTTTCATACTGTGTATAAACACATGAACAAACAGCACTGTCTGTTGAATACAAAAATAGTTGCAAAACAAAAAAAGAACTTTGTCAAATATGATACGGCTCTATGTTAATAGAGCAATATAAGAATTTGAGACAGCTCACCTCATTTTTACATCACAGTCAAAGTGTACTCCAAATCTTTCCACAATAGGTTTAAAAACCTGAAATGTACATGAACATTAAAAAACATTACTCATAGTTTGTATCAACTGACATATTTAATTACTGTCAAGTTCAAGGAATACTTGGAACATGTTCAGAGCTTTCAGAATACTGCTTTTGATTTTAAATATCTGTTGGCCTTTACAGAAGGTCAACAGTAAGGGTAAAGATAATTTAAATAACTTAATATTCCATATTTTAACATTCCCCATTTACACATGTGTAAATACACTTGACGTTAACGACAAACATCTTAGATACTTTGTATACATTATGTTTAGTTGTGTCAAATATATATTTTTGGCATATCAGTCCACTTGGTTTCATCCAAATATGGTATGTGGAGATACATGTTGCATACATATTTATGGACGTAAGCTAGCTATATTTGTTTCCACATTATAAAAGGGCAAAGTCAACTTTCAAACAGAGAAATGTTCTGAAAAAATTAAGCACAATTTGAAAGGTGCTAAATGGGTAATGCTAAGTCTGATTGTGTTCCATCTGTATTTACATTTATAGGGGAGTCAGATGGCTGAGCGGTTAGGAAATCTAGTTATCGATTCCTGGCCATGCCAAATGACGTTGTGTTCTTGGGCAAGGCACTTCACCCTACTTGCCTCGGGGGGGAATGTCCTTGTACTTCCTGTAAGTCGCTCTGGATAAGAGCGTCTGCTAAATGACTAAATGTAATGCAAGATCTCTATTTGACTGATATTTAAACTATTTGTACTATTGGTGCATAAATACAACTGGACTGTTGCAAGTTAGTCATATACATTTTGTGTATGCCAGGGTTTAATCATTGAAAATGCAATAATTAAAAAAAGTTAAAATTGGCATGGGCATAGTCTGTCTTGTGTGCTTGTGGTTTGTTTCCAATAGTCTTCCTGGGACAAATATGGATCTTTGAAAGCATCAAACAAAATTACTGTATTTCTACAGTATCACTATACCTTAATAGTGTAGTCAATTTGTGGGGCCATCTCTGCATTGGTGCCCCCCTTCAGACAGAGATGTAAGGGACCATCTGCATACAGGCCACATGGTAAAGACACCTGCAACAGCAGCCCAATACTCCTAAACTCAACAGCAAAAATAGAGGGCAAAGAAATAAGAAGAGTTTAACAGAAGCCGATACAAATTTCAGCATTATTGTTGACGTTAAAATTTCTTCACAATGGGATAATCTTAACAAATCAGACTGTTTTCATGTTGTGTACTTAGCCAAACAGCTTTTGTCAATTTTGTTTATTTTCATATTTCTTAAAGTGGGTATATGTATTGGTAAAATTATAGTAATGAAACCATTTCTGGCTTACCCTGCGGTATGGGTGTCTGCAATGTGACTCCCAGCCTTGATTTTTCCTGGGGTGAACACTACTTCTGTTGATCCAACAGTGCCTCCCTCTAACCTGCCCCCACAAATGTCCCTCACCAATTCCAATCCAGACAGATGCTGTGGTCTGGTGAAATGAAGATGGTGGTTACATTAACATTACATTTAGTCATTTAGCAGACGCTACTATCCAGAGCGACTTACATTAAGACATTCCCCGAGGCAAGTAGGGGTGAAGTGCCTTGCCCATGGACACATGAACAACATCATTTGGCATGGCCCGGGAATCGAACTGGCAACCTTCAGATTACTAGCCCGATTCACTAACCGCTTAGCCTCCTGACTCCCATGGTTAACAGTTAAAAGGTTCGACCAGTGGGCAAAAAATGGGTTGAGCTTCACATGTAATACAAGCAGGATCTTTGGTCGTAGTCAGTCCTTCACTAACCAATCAGCATTCGTTAGCAGAATGCTAGCGTGTTATGGGCAACAACGACTTACCCTGTAAGAAATCGAAAGGACATAAGTACTCGTTCATTCAACTTTTGACCTGTAATCCATGTTGAACATGCAATAACTACAATCAAATCTGAGATTTATCAACAGGGAGGGGGGGGGGGGGAGTACACCCAATGGAATAGCCTGAGGAGAACTTTACTGGTAGGTTAACTTTGGCACACAAATACGGCACAAAGAAAATTAGCATTACAATGAAGCGACACTGAATTAAATGACTTAAAACGGTACAGAAACCGTACACATGTGGAAGGTTAAGCGGACACATTTTATACTTCTACATCATTATAATCCAATATGCATTATTTACCTTAATCCTGGCGTGCTTCTACCTGCGCGGATCTTGTTGATTGTAATCGACGTGCCACTGATGCAACTCAATGACGCTGATACTCTTACAACTTGTCCGCCCTAAAAACACAAGCAAATACAAATAAAATGGCTAAATACTTGAACATATATTTATTGTATACAAATAATTCTTCATTTGAAATGAACGATACATACACCCTCCATGATACTTCCGTCAATTTCAGCCATTCTTGAACAGAACGGTATGTAACTTTTATCGAACACCGTGCTAAAATGTGATGACGTTTGCACCCTTCGTACACCGGCTGGTCCCTGTCCTTTCAGCAAACTACTCTGCAGGATTGAAAAACACGAACTACTCCACAGTGAACACGCACTACGGAGACGCAAATGAAACGATTATTCCCCAAATCTAAACAATGCCGTAATGTGGTTGAAATCCAACAAGACCGTGTCAATTGTATTCTTCTTCTTCTTTCCAGTCGGAACCACCATTGAGAGGTGCACTACCGCCACCTACTGTTCGGGTGTCAAGGTACTAAACATATCAAATATTATGGTATGGAAGCACAATGCAATTTCGGAAATGCATTGGCATTTTCAATTTATGTAAGTGTTATTTGAGACAATATTAAAATGAAAAAGCTTTGGTATTTTCACATGATATGGGCGTTCTATGACAATATTAACATTAAAATGGAATAACGGTTTGACATTTAATTTTAAAAGATGAACCCCTGTTTACAGTGGACTATATTCAAATGTTAATGCAAATGTCAAATTCAAATGCAATATAACCAATGTTTGCATTGTACTGACATCTTACTGACATGACTCTTCCAATCCACTGTCAGATAATCTTCCAAAACCAGATCAAAATACAGCTGCAAGCAGCAATGGCGGACTCCTCCTAACATTTCGAACCATTGAAAAATGTGTATTCTTCACAAATTGTCACTGTATAGAAAAATCCATGCTGCAGACTTACCAGTGAGAATAAAGGCAAATGTGTGAGATGAACTGATGTGGAGCACAAATCATCCAAGAAGCAGTACTTCTCTTGAGTGTTTTTTATTCAGATGATTAATCATTGGATTCAGGTCAAAAGTATATCACTTGAACTGGTTTCATCACTTAAGACACTAAAAGTCAGCAGCTTGGGACATGGAAAGGATTTAACATGTTTACTTTCATCAAAATAAAAAATGCTGGTTTGTCCTTTTTCATCGATATCCTCAAAAAAGCAGTCTGCAGAGATACTGTGGGGTGACTTGTCTCTTGTCTCTGGAGGGCTGTCAGGCAGGGGCAAGCAGGGCCTGCAGGCAGGCAGTCAGGGCCTGCAGGCAGGCAGTCAGGGCCTGCAGGCAGGCAGTCAGGGCAGGCCAGCTAGATGAAGCTGTCCTGGGGTCAGGGCTGAAGAGAAGCTGTCCAGCTAGAGGGGGGTAGTCCAGCAAGGGGTCTGTTTTTCTCTCAGTATCCTCTGTTGAACTCTGTTGAGCAGGCCTCTGCATGACCCTCCAGACTTGTAAAAGTGAAGAAAGATTCCATGTCAGTTGTGAAACATTAAGCTTTTTACATCTACACTTGACAATCTACAGTTTTGACTGTGAAATGCAGTGGCATTACTTAAACTTGAATCCAAATGTGTTGACCTGATGGAGACCCGGCCATGCAAAGTCACTCAATACATGGGTTCGATTCCAGGCTCTGGCAAGAGTATTTAGCTCTTAACTGGTCAATATACACATCTGACACAAGATCAGCTCGACCTTTGCCTGTAAACAGTGATTCTGACTGTCAGAGACCTTTAAATAGGCTGACTAAGTTAAACTAGCCTGTAGGGCTGTCCCGACTAAGATTTTCTTTGGTCGACCAAAACTCGACTAAAACGTCTGAAAATCGACTAATCGAACTTTGAAACGCAACAAAAAACAAAAAAAACTACGTACAAACATTTTCGCGATCTGGACATTGCAGATTCAGCCGTTAATAGCCTACTAATAATAAGACTCGTATCACCAGTCCTGTTGTAACCGAATGCCGATGGTATTTAGTATCTCTTACAATGTACTACAAATTATAAATATTGTTTGTTTAACATGCAAATCATCAGAGCGCGCTTATCACTGCCTGAAAACTTACAGCATGCGAACTTACGTAGAGTGGGGAACGTTGCAACAGAGTACAGATTTTGTCTTGGCCGGAGAAGATAATGTCATTCGATTTGGATGTGATTCTTATAATAGGCATATTCCTTTTTCAACCCAGCGCATGAGTCAAGTAGGGCTAGACCAACTTACGTTTTTCAGGTGGTAGGCTACATCATTTTCAACGTCGAACTATGAAAAATAAACCGTTGTTGGCAGAGTTTGCATTCAACGTTTTTCGAGTCACCCCGTAAATGTACTTTAATGAAATGCCGCCATACCACAGATGTCTTTGCCATTTTGACTAATAACACCGACAAAGCAGGCTGGCAGAGTTTGTATTTCTGCAGCCAATTGTGCTTGTGTCGTGTGCAAAATACCAAAACAAAACAAAGCGCAGATTAACGAAAGGGAAAACAGTGACACCTTTTCTTTTAAATTATATTTTTTGAGTTGGTTTTTATGTCTTAAATAATATAATCTACAATTTCTGTTGAACATTTCGTTAATTCAGCAATGATGACACAAGCGGGAATCAGATCTCACACTGCCATGTGGCAGCTCGGCTAAAACATTCTTAGTCGACCAAGAGCATATCGACCAGAAAATCGACTAGTCGACCAAGTGGGGACAGCCCTACTAGCCTGGCTAACGTAGGTCGCTTTCTCACTTTCTCAAATGACGAATGAAATAGGCTTGTTTTGAAAGATCCTATATACTGCTATCTTCAGCAGGCTCTTGTCTACAAAAAGCAGCCCTCCCTGACGTATTAGGAGTATAATTGAGTGAAATAAATATTGTTTACACACTGCCAGTGAGCGAGCCGAGTCTGTCTCTGGACAGACTGGACGCAGTCTCACTCCACTTGCACGTTTTCCACAAATCACAAAAATAATCAAAGCATCTGGCTAAAAGCACAATTCCCACATCTCCTTAAGGCTGCCCTCCTTGACATTTTGTATTAATTATATCACCTTTTTGATGAATTTGCCGAGATGCTAAATGATTCACTAATTACACAGAGGGAAAAAGCTAGCTACTTTTCGGGTTCGGTTTTCCGTCACTTCAAACTCACGATCTAAAGGTCTCAAAGTGCTCAAACCTTCACCATAATTCAAGAGTAGTGTGCTTTCACGAACCCAATCATTGATCTATCTTAAAATGTGTAAAAATAGGACTTACCGAACATGGTTGTGTAACCAGGGTGAAACAGCGTTTTTTTAGTTGTGTTGAAATGTCACCAATGCTGATTTAAATGTACCAGTATATGTTTAGGTACATTTGGTAACCTGTTCCTTTGTTGATGTGTTTTTGTACCTGTACTGTAGCTTTAAGAGAAGTCCGTGTTTTGTGACGTGTGTGTGGCGCCAAAGCTCAGAAGGCTTTTTACTGTCTGAGCGGAGGTATGTTGTTGTGTTTCTCGTCATATTTTAGCATATAGGTCGTTTTGTGTACAATGAAAATGTTTAATGTGTAACTAAGTGTGTTGTGAATTAAGTGTGTGAACATGTTACAGCGCTGTTTTGTTAGCTAGCACTTAGTAAATGCACTTTTTGAGAGTTTTTGTTGTGTACATGTGCGTCCGGGTATTACAGTGTTTCCTCTTTATTTGTTTGCTAGGAGGGAATGTTGGTCCCGACTACGACCGTTTATACTATTGACACGTTGGTTTCTTTGGCTCATACAGGTATGAATGTTTTATGTTCTTTATATTATCGATGCTGGTTATGTTTGTGTATATGCAGTGAAGTGCATCTAGTATGTTATTCTATTTATTTTCATATTATTTTATACGTCGGCAGAAGGCTTTTTACTGTCTGAGCGGAGGAGGGAATGTTGGTCCCGACTACGACCGTTTATACTATTGACACGTTGGTTTCTTTGGCTCATACAGAAGCGAATAAATGAGAGAAAGCCAGCCTCCTTTGTGGTCCAGTCTCCCATCCTTCCATTCATCCAACATTCACACCCCCCCAGAACACAACGCAGACGATTACGCCGTTAACGGATGTGCACTTCTATATATTAACACAAGAACTGTTGCACACCCGTTACATTGGTGCCGTGACCTTTCAAGGATTGGTTTAAAGGACGACATCACCTCGTTCGCCGAGGAAGCTGCTGCCACTGGCCCTTTGTGGTACTGAGGTATTTCCGTGGAGAGTGCTCAGGGTTTTATTTTATTTTGAATGGACAATTTATTTTTTTATATAGGCCTATCCACATGTGTCGATGCTGAACGAAGTAGGTGTTTGCACATTGTGGACTTTTTGTACCATCTCAGTGAACTGATTGAGTGCTAAAAAAAAAAAAAAAAAAAAAAAAAAAAAAAAAAAAGGGCAGTTACAGCACGTTCGTCAATTGTGAAATGTAAAGTACTGATTTGATGCTGTATATATGTTTGCCAATTGATATGCTCTTTTAGTACTGTCATTTCGTGCTCCCAATTTATCCATTGTGATTTCATTGAACAGTTTTTTTTCTTCCATTGTGTTGATAAGGTGGCATTTAATATGGCAGAGGGCAGAACATACTCACTGGGTAGTGGGGGTGATGATGCTGAGCGCGTTTCTTTTGAGTGCCAGTTTGGTGTGGGGAGGGGATTTTTGAATCAGCCCTCAGAAACCAGAACACCAGGGCCTGGAGTCACGGCGTTGGGCACCCCCCAGTTGACCTCAACTCGGTATGTAGACCGTGCCATGCCGAGCCACTTAAATCAGAACCCAGACTTAGGTTCGCTCATTACACAGTTAGCTGAAAAGCTGGGTGAGTCCATTACAGCTCAGCTACAGGCTGATAGGAGCACAAACAGCACAAGTATTCCTCTGCCAACAGAGACAACACTGCCTAATGTCAGTGTAGTGCTGCAATCAGCCGCAAAGGAGCCTCCCTTATTCAGGGGTGATGGCTCAGATAAATTTACAGTTCACGAGTGGGAAAATCTCATGACCCTGTATTTAAAGAGACGTGCCATCCCAGTTCACGAGCAATCCCAAGAGATCCTGGCAAAGCTTATGGGCAAAGCAGGAGATGTGGTGAGAGTAAAGCTGCGTAACACATCTATCGATCACGCTACAAATCCACATGTGATTTTTGATACTCTGAAACAACATTTCAGTGAACTATCATACTCAAGCATGCCCCTGTCAGATTTCTATAACACGCTGCCCACACCAGGTGAAGATGCTATGGAGTATTGGGTTAGGCTAAATAAAACGGTGGATGTAGCTGACGAGTGCTTGAAAAGGCAGGGTCGTAGCATTGATGACCCGGGCCATGAGGTCAGCATGATGTTTATCAAACACTGCCCAGACCAGTCTCTCTACAGTGTTTTCAAGTTCAAGTCTGCTGACAAATGGTCGGCCTGTGAAATTCAAGATAGGCTCGATGAGCACATGCAGGATAAGAAATCAAGATCTGCAGCTGCAAGACCACTAAAGCCTAGTGTTGTAGAGCACAGAGCTAATTCGTGCCACGTACCTATACTTGAAGAGGCACCTCTCTTGAACACTGCTGCTCCACCGAGACAGCCTCCAGCCCCTTTGACCACTGCTGGTGTCGACAATGATTGCATGAAGAGTTTGGTAAACCTGTTGGACCGGCTGGTCACAGTGCATACCCAAGTGCCTTCCAACCCCGGCACCCAAGCTGCCATGCCACGCTCTTCCCAGAGAGTGTGCAGGGTCTGTGGGGCTCCTAATCATTCCACTTTGTCACACTGTAATCACGAGAACCTGTGTTTACAGTGCTTGTGTCCCGGTCACTGGAAGAGGGACTGTCCTCAACGGACGAACCAGCACCGCTTTCAGCACAATGGCCGTGCTGGTAACCACAACCAGCAGCCTAACCAGCGCCGCTCTCAGCCTGATGATAGCGCTGGTGGCCAGTCTCAGCAGTTAAACTGTTAAACCCACACCTTGAGGGGCCCGGTGTGGGTTACGTAAATGGAACCCCTTCTGAAACCTGTGACCTAGCTCAGTTATATGAAGAGAGCTGTGCCAATGCACCTAAGGGTACAAAAATAGCCATTCAAGCTACCCAGAGAATCAAAGCTTTCGGAGAGCTGTTTTATGCTCCAGTCCTCGTCAACCACAGTGTGCAGCTTAAAGGCATGTGGGACTCTGGCTCTATGGTATGTAGCATCAGTGAGGAAGCAGTAGAGAAGCTCAGATGTGCTGATGTTTTGCCAGAGAAGCGGTACCCCGAAGAGAACATTGTCTTGATTGGTTGTGGTGGTCTGAAGACCCAGCCTGAGGGCTTTTATGACTTGGAGATGCAGCTGTATGGTGTTCCATGTATTGTATCCACTTTGGTTGTGTCTGGCCAGCAGGATGATCTCATATTGGGCTCGAATATCATCAAATATGTCACTCATGTCCTGAAAGGTGGTGACGAGTACTGGGATCTTGCATCTTTTCATGACCATCAATCTGACCCCGAGATCGGTCACTTCTTGTCCATGTTCACAAATGTCGAGCGCTGGAAGGGGAGCGCAGTCCCTGAAAAGATAGGAACGGTTAAGCTCACCCAGGCTGTGACCCTCCTACCCAAGCATGAACACTTGGTTTGGGGCAGACTCCCTGCTAAGTCGCCTATGTCACCTGGCAGCACTGTTGTCGTGGAGCAGACCAACTCAAAAGCCATGCCACGAGGTGTCCTAGTGGGTCGTCTTGTCACACCTCTCTGGGGTGATAGATGGGTGCCAATGACTGTTGTGAACCCATCTGACAAAGCGATTACACTGAAGAGGAATTGCAAGTTGGCTGATGTGTTCCCGTGCTTGGCAGTCGAGGATCTTGATGTTTTCCAGGGCTCACAGGCAGCTTCGGAGAAAGAGCAACCTGACACTGAGAAACGACAGCATGATGCTTCTTCCGGTGCTAGTCTTTCATCCCAGTCCGGCAAAAGTCTGTCAGAGTTGGGTCTAAGCGACGTCGATGTAGCCTCATGTCAGGTTAGCGAAGCTTGTAGGTCCCAGCTCAAGCAACTGATAACTGACTATCAAGACATCTTCTCCAAGCACTCGCTTGACTGCGGTGAGGTCAAGGGTTACGCACACCGCATCCGTCTCACTGACGATCGCCCGTTTCGCCTACCATACAGGAGAGTCCCTCCAGCCCACTATCAGAAGTTGAGGCAGGCTCTCACTGATATGGAGGAAAAGGGAATCATCAGAAAGTCCACAAGCGAATATGCGTCTCCTTTGGTGATGGTGTGGAAAAAGGATGGTGGGTTGCGGGTTTGCAATGACTTCAGGTGGTTGAATGTCAGAACCATAAAGGATGCACATCCCCTGCCTCACCAGTCAGACTGTCTCGCTGCCCTTGGTGGCAACTGCTTCTTTAGCACGATGGACCTCACCTCTGGCTTCTTCAACATTCCGATGCATGAAGACGACAAGAAGTACACAGCTTTCACGACTCCTCTCGGGCTGCATGAATACAACCGCATGCCACAAGGTCTGTGTAATAGCCCTGCTTCCTTCATGAGGGTGATGACTGGTATCTTTGGGGACATGAACTTCACAAAGCTTCTGTGTTATCTTGATGACCTTCTTGTCTTTGCCCCAACGGAGGAAGAGGCTCTGTCCAGACTCGAAGCAGTGTTTCAGAGGTTGCGGGCGAACAACCTGAAACTGGCTCCTAAAAAGTGCCACCTTCTGCAGAAGCAAGTCCGGTTCCTTGGCCACATCATCAACGGTGGGGGTGTGTCCGTCGATCCAGCCAAGGTGGAAGTAATCAACAGCATGCAGGTACAAGACCTCATGGATACAGATGGATGCACGCCTTCTGTTCGAAGACTCAGATCATTCCTCGGCATGGTGTTCTACTATCAACACTTTATCCCCAACCTGTCTTCCACTGCTAAGCCGCTGTTCGCACTTACAGCTGGTCAGAAGAGGCGAGGGAAGTCAGCTAAGGGTAGAAAGCCCCAATCGGCCTACCGTAAACTCACTGCTGCGGATTGGACAGAGGAATGTGTGAGCGCTTTTGAGCACATGAAGGCCAGGCTGTTGGACTGCGTCATGCTGGCTCATCCGGACTTCGATGAACCATTTATCTTGTCAACAGATGCGTCTTTGGATGGACTTGGTGCGGTACTCTCCCAAGTGCCCCGAGGAGAATCCAAGGCCAGACCGATTGCTTTTGCGAGCAAGACCCTCAGCGCATCACAGCGGAAATATCCAGCTCACAGGCTGGAGTTCATGGCCCTGAAGTGGAGTGTGTGTGAAAAGTTTAGTCACTGGCTGAAGGGTCATAGCTTCACCATTTGGACTGATAATAATCCACTTACTTACCTTCTAACAAAGCCGAAGCTAGACGCATGTGAGATCCGCTGGGTGTCTAAGCTGGCGTCGTACACCTTTGATCTCAAACACTTACCTGGGAAGAAAAATGTGGTGGCAGATGCCTTGAGTCGCGATCCCTTTGCGAGAACCATTGGCCAGAGGCTGCTCAAGGAGCCATATTCCACTCTGACTCAGGAAGCCGATGAGGTGGAAGGGGATTCTGTGCAGGATGTTTTCAGGCTCAGCTGCCAGTCTCAAACCCTCAGACTGGAAAACCATCCACTACCCAGGACGGGGTACGACACAGCCGAGATCAGAGCTCTCTGTCAGGCCCACTGTGCCTGGAATGACACGGCAGAGTCCAGGGCACTCTTCTTGACACAAAAAGTCCAACAACGCTCAAGTGGTCAAGATGCACTGCCCATGTTCTCTGCCCAGGAGCTACAGCTGGCTCAAGAGCAAGATCCAGTTATCTCCAGGGTGTTGCCCTTTGTTTCTGCCAGGAGACGACCGTCTAGGCGAGAAA
Organism: Hypomesus transpacificus; assembly: GCF_021917145.1. Lineage (NCBI taxonomy): Eukaryota > Metazoa > Chordata > Actinopteri > Osmeriformes > Osmeridae > Hypomesus > Hypomesus transpacificus. The sequence goes on along the minus strand of NW_025813695.1, from coordinate 303,945 downwards.
GGCATGGTGCTGACTCGAAGGTCCTCAGATTGTTGAAGCAATGGGAAAGGCTGGAAGTCCATGATGGAGTTCTGTATCGGGTCTCAAGAGATCCAGTTTCCAAGCAGCGACGATCCCAATATGTGTTGCCTCAGAGTCTAAAGGACAAAGCACTGTCCGGCATCCATGATCTGGCAGGTCATCAGGGCCAGGATCGTACTCTTTCGCTTGCAAGACAGCGTTTCTATTGGCCTGATATGGAAAAGGATGTGAGGGCACATGTAAAATGCTGTCAGAGATGTGTGTTTGGGAAGTCACCGGAACCAGCTGCTCGCGCTCCTCTGGAGAGCATCAAGAGCTCAGCTCCAATGGAGTTAGTGTGCATGGATTTCTGGACTGCCGAAGACAGCAAGCAGCGGTCCGTTGATGTTTTGGTGGTCACCGACCACTACACCAAACTCGCTCATGCCTTCCCTTGTGCCGATCAAACGGCAAAGCAGGTCGCAAGGAAGCTTTGGGATAATGTGTTCTGTGTTTATGGTTTCCCGGCGAGGATACATTCCGACCAGGGCGCCAATTTCGAGAGCAACCTGATTGCGGAGCTCCTCCGTTTGGCTGGTGTTGCAAAATCCCACACGACAGCTTACCATCCGATGGGCAATGGGGGTACCGAGCGATTCAACCGCACCTTGGGCAACATGCTCCGAGCCCTTCCCCTAAAAGAAAAACAGCAATGGCCACAACAAGTCCAGACCCTCACGTTCGCATACAACGCCACCGTCCACGAGACGACGGGTTACGCTCCATTCTTCCTCATGTTTGGGCGTGTCCCTAGGCTGCCGGTGGACGTCATGTTCAGGCGGGTTCTGGACGACCCTGAAGTTGCTGACTACGACACATATGCAAAATCCCTGCTTTCTTGCTTGAAAAGTGCTATGGAGATCGCTCAGAAACATACTTCCTCTGAGCAGCAGCACCAGACCCGACAATACAACAAACGAGCCAAGGGCACCTTCCTGTCAGTGGGAGATCGTGTGTTGGTGTCAAATAAAGGGGGACGAGGAAAGAGGAAGTTAGCCGACAAATGGGAAGATGGAGTGTACACAGTGGTTGGAGTGAATCCAAGTATCCATGTCTACAAAATACAGGATGCCGTGGGACACACAAGAGTTGTGCACAGGAATCTCTTACTGGAAGTGAACTTCTTGCCTCTCCCTGGATTGGACCAAGCCGAGTCTGCTGATGCAACTGATCAGTCGTGGGCTGAAGAGGAGTCTGATAAGGAAGATCGCGTCTCTGATGATGATGAAATGGCTTCAGTGTCTGGAGAATTGACTCAGGGTGAACATGCCCAGGACGTGTCAGATTCCAGAGATGAAGAGGAGCTCTCAATCTCATCACTTGACGACTCACCTGAGTCCGAGTTGGCTGTTGCAGAAGAGCATGCTCAGCCTAGTCCAGCACTCTGTCCTGCTGCTGTTATCAATGACTGTCCATCCATCTCAGTCGCTCCACACAGAGACACAAGGCCAGCCCAGCATGCTGACACCTCAGGTTGCACTGACTCTCATGCACACGCTGAGGATGATGGCATTGTCAGAACACGTGCTGGAAGATTGGTGAAATCAGTGAACAGATTGATAGAATCTATGGTTCAGAAACCATTGTTTGAAAGGTCCAAGTTTTTTATGGACGGCCGTTCCCAGCTGTTTTAAAAGTTGGGCGTGACTAAGTGTTGAAAGTGCTTATGTGATACATTTTCAAAAGGGGCCAACTATGAGGTTTTATAAACCTGCAAATGTCTATGGACTATGTATTTTGGGCCAAATGCTGTGTGACGTACGAGGCGTCACATCAAACTAAGGGGAATCTAGAGATTTGATCAACCTCTTTCTTTCCTGAACCTTGTGTTAAGGTAGCTTTCAAGTTGACTATGTGGACAAGGTCCATTGTTCATTTGTGCCAGGTTGTGTCAGTGCTAGACTTTTTGTACGCCTGTGAAGACATCCTTAAATCAGGATGTTGGTGAATTTCAGGAGGGGTGTATGTAACCAGGGTGAAACAGCGTTTTTTTAGTTGTGTTGAAATGTCACCAATGCTGATTTAAATGTACCAGTATATGTTTAGGTACATTTGGTAACCTGTTCCTTTGTTGATGTGTTTTTGTACCTGTACTGTAGCTTTAAGAGAAGTCCGTGTTTTGTGACGTGTGTGTGGCGCCAAAGCTCAGAAGGCTTTTTACTGTCTGAGCGGAGGTATGTTGTTGTGTTTCTCGTCATATTTTAGCATATAGGTCGTTTTGTGTACAATGAAAATGTTTAATGTGTAACTAAGTGTGTTGTGAATTAAGTGTGTGAACATGTTACAGCGCTGTTTTGTTAGCTAGCACTTAGTAAATGCACTTTTTGAGAGTTTTTGTTGTGTACATGTGCGTCCGGGTATTACAGTGTTTCCTCTTTATTTGTTTGCTAGGAGGGAATGTTGGTCCCGACTACGACCGTTTATACTATTGACACGTTGGTTTCTTTGGCTCATACAGGTATGAATGTTTTATGTTCTTTATATTATCGATGCTGGTTATGTTTGTGTATATGCAGTGAAGTGCATCTAGTATGTTATTCTATTTATTTTCATATTATTTTATACGTCGGCAGAAGGCTTTTTACTGTCTGAGCGGAGGAGGGAATGTTGGTCCCGACTACGACCGTTTATACTATTGACACGTTGGTTTCTTTGGCTCATACAGAAGCGAATAAATGAGAGAAAGCCAGCCTCCTTTGTGGTCCAGTCTCCCATCCTTCCATTCATCCAACATTCACACCCCCCCAGAACACAACGCAGACGATTACGCCGTTAACGGATGTGCACTTCTATATATTAACACAAGAACTGTTGCACACCCGTTACAGTTGCATGAAAACAACAATGGCCGCCGAAAAATAATTTATATTCGTAACGGCGAGCGATTGGAAGCGAAATGAAACAGGAGCTAAAGACCAAGGGTGGGGGCTTGGTCAGTACACCGTTTCCAGAAAGGGTGTGCGTGCGTCGCGCAAGGCAATGTGTACATTTACATAAATACACCACTTTCAGACGTTTTGTATTACATTTCTCATTTCACTAGGGTGACCAGACGTCCTCTTTTACCCGGACATGTCCTCTTTTCGAGACCTAAAAAATGCGTCCGGCAGGGATTCCAAAAACGTCCGGGATTTTGTCTCGTCGGATATTTGTGTTTCTCTGAGTCTTTCACAAACTATTATTAGGCCCTTACAAGTTTTGGAAAGTGTCTCTTAAGTTCCACCTTCTTGCGTGAGCTCTGACTGTAGAGAAAACTGTCATTGGTCGACCGCCTTCTCAGTGTTGCCTGATGCACGATATCCTCCAAATAGGATCATTTTGAGCCTTTGGTACGATACTTAGCCATTTCCAATCTGGCAACACTGAGCACCTTGCGCCACCAGTTGCATTATTTACAATAGCACATGACATCTGCAGCCATGCCAAAACATAAATGTGTCTTGATTTTCTTATTTTAATATGTCGCCAAAAATATGTTACATTTATTGCTATTACATTTATTGCTTTAATAAATGGACAAGACCCCCCCCCCCCCCCCCCCCCCCCCCTTTGTGTCCTCTTTTTCACAAACTCAAATCTGGTCACCCTAATTTCACCCTATATAAAAACACACCTGCCTGCACACTATCCCAATCCATGCCGTTTACCTCCCTCCCAGCACAAATAACGCCAATGCAGAAATTCTGTAGCGGACCGCTGCGGACGTATGAGGTTTGGATGTCGACCAAAAATTGCCTCCCTCGCTATACTGTTTCCAGAATTTCTAAATGATGGTTTGAAGACCGCTTTCCAGAACCACAGTCAATTTACAATTTGGCCCAGTGATACAACAGGTCCCTCACTATTGCCACACGGCTAGTGGCCCATGTACGCCATAGGTGGCGC